>NW_014569657.1:233837-349672 GCF_001313835.1 Polistes canadensis
TAATACAAGTTTCATTAAAATCCATTCGCGAAAAGTATAAAAAATATTTACCGAAACTTTTGAAAGAAATGGCAAAGATGCACACTTTACAGCATTGGATTCACAGACATTGTTTGAACTTTTCATGCTAAATTTATAACTCAAAAAGATACTCTACATGTAGAAAAAAGAGTGTACTTTAATTTAATATAAGAGTCATTAAAATCTAATTATTTTTAGTATGAAAAATATTTTCTGAAACTTTTTAAGAAATAGCAAAGTAGTACAGTTTACAGCATTGCAATTTCTGATTGTTTTTAGCAAAATTGAGTACTGCAAGTGTTCAAAATTTAAAAAAAAATCTGAGTTAGGTCTCACTGACCGTCTCCTTGTTAGATAGAAAGAGTGAAGGAAAGTACCACAGTCAATGTAGGAAAGAAACTCGTCGAGGTGAAAAGGTAGAGGTGGATCCTACACGGAAGGCCCCATGTGGTCAGGGCGTGTTAGCTGCTATCAAGTCTATATTACCATGCATTGAACGATGATATTGCTCTTTCTTAAGATCCACAAGTAAGAAAGAGAAAGAGAAAGAGAAAATGAAAGAGAGAGAGAAAGGAAATGGGACGTAAATAACCAGAGACACCGTATTTGAACGACGACAACGAAGACGAGGACGAGGAAAAGAGCTACTCTCTTGTTCTCTAACGAGACTCAGATTTTCTGCTTCCGCCGGCGAGGAGAAAGCAGGATCGAGTACTATCCTCCATAGGAAAACTGAGGTACGTACCTTTTACCTCCTTTCATGAGTACCGAGTTAAATGAGAATTATTGCTGCCATTATACCTTTTAATATTATGAATTTTGCTACGTTTACCAATATATTTATCTTCTAACTCTTCTTCTTCCGATGTATTTTACAATTTTAATTACATTCATTACACCGAATCTCTATTTCTATTTTAATCAACAAAAATAAATAGTAAATATAACGAGGAAAATAATGATGAACGATTTGAAAACAATGATTTTCAAACTTAATTAATTTCCCGATCTGAATATTAATTCATCCCGATTAGGGGGGTGTGTTAATAATCAAATTGATATTATTTAATTATCAATAATACTTATAATTTATCCGGCAGATATATTCGTGTGTTAAATATTTCACATAAAATGATTTATATATTTAATAAAAATATGAATTAATATTACTTATATAATATTGAGAAATAAAAAGGACATTTTTTCGAAATAATATCAATGTTATTTTGATCAAGTATCGTTGGTTAGATATTTCTCTACGAAATACCAATCGATATTTGAGGATTCAATTATCGAGAGGAGATACTTGAAACGGTAGGTTTTAAGATAAACGTCTCTATGTAAATTTCTATAGCAAGACGTATGCGTGTAAAAGGCGCACTCGCTAGAGGAGAGTAATAAATCCTTTTGTTCCCTTGCCTCGGGTCCGCGAAAGAGGACGAGCCGCGGGTCCACCTCCAGCTTGTCTCAAACCTTTTATTCCTTTCGTTTTTCTCCTTCCTTTCCCTCCCTCCCTCCCTCCTCTTCCCCGTGTTTCTCTTCTTCTCTTTCATTCCCTCTCTCCTGCTATTTCATTTCTTTTTATTTTTCTCTTTTCTTTTTCTTTTTCTTTTTCTTTTAAGATAATATATCTTAACGGTATAGCAAACCCACACTTCGCGACCGGAAGTGCAAATCGGTAAGAAGAAATGAGTTAAATTTGTGGTTAGAAAATGGTTCGATAAATGTCCAAATGTTTTCTACCTACACGCGTCTAATAAGAATATCACAACGTGTTACTTTCTATTTTTTTCATTTTTTTTCTATTCCCTTTTACCATATGAATTTCATGAATTAAATAGTTAGAAGAGATAAACTTAAATGTACTCATAGATTATACGTTTGTATAATATAATCGTTGATCTGAAAAAATTCTACGATTCGAAAAGAAGATGCAAACAAGATGAAAATAGTTAAAACCTTCGAATTCATGTTTCTGTCTTTTCTTTGAAGTTAATGGTAGCGAATAAGAAGGTGCCATAAATCGCGCGAATTCTTAAAGATCGTACTCGGTGGAAGATATATATATAAAAAAAAGGATAAGAGAAACAAAGAATAAAAGAAAAGAAGAGAAAAATAATCGAGCAGATCGGATCGCATTGCGCAAGTAAACGGTGTAACCACACGATGCCTGGAACGAACGCTTTAATTATTTAAGTCCCGGATCCAACTGGATTGCACCTTCCTCGATTTCTTCCAATGGCCTTCGAGTTAATGCAATGCCTTCTTCGACTAATTATAACCAGTGGCACTACGAGGTAGTTATTCCTAGCTGATACTTAAGTAAACATACTTCCCTTAAATTAAACCAACATAAACTTAACACTAAAAAATGATTTCTTTTATATTAGAAATTAAATACATTTTATATTCAAACATTTTTCTACTAATCTCAAATATGTTTAACGTAATAGATATACCATAAAACTCGTTAAGAAAAATCGAAATTAATGGAAAATTAAGTTCGTGTTAAGCGTTAGTAATAAAAAAAATACATTGGCATGTTATCGCGAAAACAGGTTCCCCTTTAGTTTTTCGTCGTCCGATCGCGATGCATTTTTACGATACTTGTACAAGGTCGAACATCCTCTTCGTTCCGAATGCTTGCATATTTCCATTGCAATTTTCCATGACTATTACAAAAAAGGTAAAATACCGGAACGCGTTTTCGAAAGATTCTCAACGCATTACTAGGAACGATCGCACAGTTAGAAAAATTTCTGGACAGAAGTGGCGCGAAATGGCACGCCGATGTTAAGAGCAAAATATGCGTAAAGGAGGGTGTGGGGGGGTGGACAAAAAAAGAAAATGGATAAAAGGAAGAAAAATAAGAAAATAAGAATAGGAACGAGAGAGGTGGCGGAGAAGAAAAAGGAGAAAAAGAAGAAGAAGGGGGAGGGGGGGGAGGAGGAAAGACGCTGATGGGATTATAAGTAATGCGCCGCAGCACGTGGCCCCGGTGGGCCCACCTTCAGCTTGTCAAACCTGTTTCTTTCTGTGTGCCATCGTCTCGAAGGCGAAGGTGCAGCACGAGGGATTGTTCCTCCAATCCTCTCCTCTCCTCTCCTCTCCACTCTTTCTTTCTTTCTTTATTTTTCTCTCTTCTGCACAGGAGGGCTACCCACGAAATTCTGATCGATAGGTTTTAATATTCAAAGGAAGTAAAATCGTGGAATAACGGTGGCGCCAATGATAGAATTCGAGTTTGAAATTGTGGCTGATGTCGTGTCGTCCTTGGCAAGATTTTTACTCGATTACACGATTCCGTGTTCCACTTTTAACCGAAAATAAAAAATAAACGAAAGCGAAAGAAAAGGAGGAGGAGAATGAAAAAAAGAAAAGAAGATAAAATAAAGGAATAAGGGAGTATGAGGGAACCAGCACGATGAAGCAAAGCAGGATGAGCAAGTAGCGACCATTAGGCGAGCAACCTGTGCCTTAATGGAAAAATTGAAGATAACCACTGGTCTGCCACACTCCACCACTCAACCCATTCGCTCGTTCCGACATGGGAGGCGTTTTCGTCGATTACGTCAACAAACTGGCCCCAATAGTTCTTTCTTATGACTCTTTATTTCTACATCTTCTTCTTCTCATTTTATTTTATTTTCTTTAGAAATTCTACACTAAAGTATAACACAATTTTTTTTTCATTTTCTTCTAGACTATTGATTCATTAATAATATATTTATCGTTACAGATAATCTCATGTACACTACAGATAACTATATCACACACACACATTTTTATAATAAATTAAATATATATATAGATTTTATTCTGCCCTAATTATACAAGGGACATTGAACTGATAAAAGAATAAGAAAAAGAAACAAATGGATGATCCTAATTATCTTTCCTTTTTACGAAATTTCACGTATCCCTAATAATCAACATTCGTTTCAATAATTACAAGCCAAAAGCGTTAGGTCGGGTTAAATGATTCCACGTAGAGTTATAGAACCGCAAACTTTTCGCAGATCGTAACGCGATAATTACGGATCAGAGTTGTTAGGAACCGACGAAAGGCCGTGTTTCGGTGTTTGCTACCTGGAGAGCACCGATTATTCCTATTCGTCGCGGCTAGGATCAGTAGAACCAGGCGGTCTTTCAAACCGTTATAATCCGTTGATTGAATGAAATCGGCAATGGTGTGTACTACACAATAAAGCGATACCCCATAAAGAAATTTCACGATGAAATATCGTGCCGATCTCTGACATAACTACGGTGGTGATTAGTTATATTTCGGCAAGATAACCTCGTAACAATCCTTTTTGTTTTTTTTTTAACTTCAACTCATTCCTGCCAGCTCGTGTGTTTCGTGTCTAGTCTTGAAAAAAAACTTTCTCATAGATCGGTTGACTCTGATTGATCAGCACGATTAATTATATAAATCACCAAGTTGCCAATATTTTGTCGCAAGAGAAAGACAGACAAGAAAGGATTCGGTATTCTTTGAACTTGATCATAGGGGTCGAATACGACGAGGTTAAGATTCTATGGTTAACGATAGATCAATCGGTTAAACGATCGATCGAATAGATTACGAAATAGAAATTCCTTTAGTTCTAAGATTCCTGTCAGCATTCGTAACGAATTCGTAACGAAATCGCGTTGACGTATATCGAACGTACAAATCAATGCTCAGATTCATCGGTGCCGATTTCTCCGCAGGTGTTCCGAACTCTTTTCGATAAGTTAATGCGAGCTTCACCTTGTCGGCACGCCTTTTTCGCGAAGATCGATCGATTTTCTTTTGAAATCTGCACCACTGCCACGTTTATCCTCATTCGTTTCGATCCCTCACCTGCATCCGATGATTTTCATGCGATCTGAATTTCTTCTTCTTCTTCTTCTTTTTATTTAATAATAATCACTTACATTGGAAATGAAACTAAAATTCAAGTAAACTTTGACACGAAATGTATTTTATAATCTTCGTGAGACAAAAGGAAATAAAGCTTCTTGATGATTGTTTTCTTGCGATCTGAACTTCTTCTTTTTATTTAATAAAAATCACTTACATTGGAAATGAAACCAAAATTTAAGCAAATTCTGACACGAAATGTAGTTTATAATTTTTGTAAGACAAAAAGGAAATGTTTCTTTTACAATATATGTCGTAGTACATTATTGACATAATTAATTTCATCAAGATAATTTCATTTTCTTCGTTTATGAGAAAGAGAGAGAGAACAAAGAAGCAGGTGAAACTCATTGCCGTGAAAGTATAATACATATACCTTCGTCACCGATAGGAAATCCTTTCTCCGAGATTCTCTCGACACGCAGGTTGGATTACAGGTTGAAAAGGAAGAAACGTCGATACTCACTGATAAAGCATCATTACCAAGAGAGAGAGAGAATCATCGGCATGTGTGAAAGCTGCCTCCGGTGTATTCGAGTTGCAGGTGGCGAGAACGATTGCTTTTACGATGAGAGCCATTAAAATCTCTCGATGGATAATAATGGTTACGATTTGCACCAACCAACCAACCAATGAAATAGGAATCTATTTGCGATTAGTCGACCGATCGATATCGCATCATAGATGAGAATCTTCTTGAAGTATTTGTTCTTCCATTTCTCGGCCTATTAAATCAAGTACCTATCCGATTATCGGCATATATCTTTCGAAATAATTATTTATCGATTCTCACATGATTTTTCTTTTATCAGCAACATTCCTTTTTTCTTTTTTATCTCCTCTTACGACATTGCAATTACGTAGAAAGCAATTATACAAAATGTAATAACTATATTGCAGGTGGTTATTATTAGGAATACCTCGTACGAGTATTAATACGAGATATAAATATTAAAAGCCCCTCCCACCCCACCATTTTTCCCCTCTGTTTATTTCTATCCACCTGGTTGAGATGCGACTATTTAGGGAAATTCAAAAACGTCCGACTAACGTGAAACATAAAATAATCCGTTTAAGTATAGTCACCGCGAATCGTTTTTTTTTTCAACTCCAGCGAGTAGATGCACTAAGCTTTGATATCGTCAGAATATAAAACGGGCTTTTATCGTACGAGAAAAAGGAACGAATCGCGTCGTATATTTGCGAACCGAATGTCAACCATCATATTTACTTCTTATGTTGGTTGGATTCGCGTAAAGAAGGGTGCCGCCTTCGACGGGAAGAAGTCTCGTTTACTTTTACTTGCAAGAGGAAGATTTTTAACTCGGTCAGTTGGAAAATAGCATAGGAGATAGAAGAAAATAAAATATTCGAAGTATAGTGACACAATGATTTCTGCAAAATGATACATACAAAATTATCGTCACGTGTCAGTCTTAAAATATTGCTACGTATTTAAATGACTTTTATCTTATTACCGATAAAAGATAAATATAATTGCTACGTGATAGATAATTAATTGCCAACAAATTATAGACGAAAAAGGAAAGAAACAAGAACTTGCCGAGTTTGAAAAAGAAATCCTTTTAACGAGCGTACGATCATGCTCATAAAATCGAGCTTTCGAACGAACATTAGCGCGTAAAGTATCCTGTAAGATAGAATTGTGCGGAATCGTGATGCTAAATACGGAACGATCGTATGGGGGGAAGTAGGGGAAAGAAAGGGAGAGATGTCAAATAGGGCGGGGTCACACGGGGGCTACCATAAAACGTATTATTACCAAGCTTGACCCCTTCCTTCCGCGAACGATCTTTCAGAATCTGGAGCAAACCGTTTCACATGTGAAAGGATACCCCCGGACTATACTTTGCCGAACAATTATTGACACGGGGAACCATATAGAACGTACTTCCCAATCTGGACGTAACATGTACCGGTATGATACACCATCGGTACTCGAGTGAAACGTCTTGTAGGACATTGAAGCCGGTCACGAGTTGTAGTTTAAACGCAAATCGCAACGACGATGCCTGAGGCCTCACCTGGGACCCTAAGAAAGAACGAACGATGCGAATATTCATACACGTTGTTCATAAATTCACCATCACGTATAATATTATTCTAAAGAATTAGATCTTTGATGGTTTTCTCTCTCTCTCTCTTTGTGATACAATTTCAAATAGAAAAATAATATAAATAATAAAGCGTTGGATGAAAGAAACAATAACGCATTAAAGGTACGATAACGATCGATACTTATTCCGATCGTGATCTGATCGATTTATATATGTATAATTCTTACTGAAGGCTGTCTTGTAAATGGAATCTTAATTCAAGAACGAGTATATAATTACGTCTGTCTCAGGCCAACGAAATGTTTTTTTTTCTTTTTTAAATCAAGTTAATGGATTATTAGTAGGATTTGCGGGAAGACAAGAGGAGAAAATAAATGCATTGAAAATGGAGACGTGAAACGTCTTATGTGCGTTTGATAGAAGATCAAACAAAATAAAAAATCGTTAGCTAAGTGTGGGAAACAAATGCGTTATGATCGTTTCACTGAGTAAAAATAAGTCATTCGTTCGGACCAGACAGAATTCGCGATAATAATCGCAAGTTCTCAGATAGACGACTGATTGAAATTATACGGTAATTGGGACACGTCCGTACCTACTTCGATTATAACGTAGACTATTATAAAATAGATACACTATTATAATATATGCTTGAACAGTCGCACACGTTGGGTTAAGATAGGTCAGCCGTTCGTTCGGCTCGAACAGCCAGAGAACATTGAGCTACCCGATCTTGCTTTCTTTTTCTTAAACTACTTTTCTCTCTCTCTCTTTTTCTCTCTCTCTTTAAAGTTTTAACGATTTGACCGGTTCCGAGTACTCATTAATCAGCCAATTCTCTCCACGGTGGTATCTAATTGACGGCTAATTGAAGCGGACTGTTAAATGAGAAACATGATAACGAACTGTACAAGAATTCTTACTAAACATTTATTGCAAAAGTGAACGATAGACGATCGATATTAATAGCTGTGATAGCGAATATGTTTTTCCACAACGTATTATTTCTAACAGCCCTGTCATTTCGCGTAACATTTTTCTCTGTTTTTTTTTTACTATGAAATTGTACACTTCAAACGACGTTGGTGGTATCGTTTTAAAACATGTTAAAAACGAAATGAGAAGGACAAAAAATCAATGTGTGTTTTATAAAGTATAAGCAAATTAAACAGAGAGAGAGAGAGAGAGAGAGAATAAACTTGAAGAAACTGTAAGTGAGATGATAGATTTAAAGGTCCAGTTCCAGTTTTCTCGACATACATACATACATACATACCATATATCGTTGCATCTGTTCCCTGATGACAGACTTTTTCCCGAATACACGTTGAGAATTCTTCTCCCTCCACGGAAGGAAGCGTGCTGCCTCGCACACGTTTCATTCTATTTTCGTACATCGTTCTGAAGTACTTACCAAGTCGAACACACCCACGCCATAACGATCGAGGGATCATTTAGGATGCACATGTGACCGCAGCTGCATCTGCATCGAGTTCCGCAGACCGTTTGTCCTCGTTCCGCGAGAAACGGGTCGGATAAAACCAAGTTTATATCTCCCCCTCTCTTTTAACCATACGGAAAGGTGGTACCTATATACGTATGGGCACGTTTCAAGATTTTCGCTTCGACATCGTTAGGTAGAAACTGACGTGCTTTCTAAATCTATCGCTTTGTTTTATGATCTATCCCCGTACGTCGTAAATAAACACAAACGTTAGTAGTTCTCTCTTTCTCATTGTTAAACCACTCGCAGGGAAACAATTTCTTTTTCCTTTTGATTTTAATTGCTAATCAATCGGACGCGATATTTTTTAACTTTGTTAATAAACAACCGGTCGGAAAGAGAGAGAGAGAGAGAAACAAAAAAGTCATGTTTTCATGCACGTTGAAAATTTTCAGAATAAATCCCATTGAAAATTCCGTACAACCGATTGAAGAACCGTTGTCGTCGTCGTCGTCGTTGTCATCATTTTCCATGATAAATTGAAAACTATAAGAGAGTAGTGATTTATATCGGTGTAAGGATGAATCATCTTCACTCTCTCTCATCCGTTAAAGGAACACGAATGGGTGTAAGAGTGTGTGTCGATGTTTGAAAGATAATCGAGATCTTGCTTTTGATATCAGTTAACTTTGATGTTGGTTTATGTGGTTACGAGGATGACAAACTGTTGAATTTTTTATTCATTTACAACTCGTTTGTTAACTAAAGAAGCAAGGAGAAATTCATTTATTTTTTCTACCAAAAGAGATGAAGCACGTGGTGTTATGTACAGGAAGAGGCCTGGATATAGTAAAAGAAAAGTTTAGACAAGCCAGGTGCACCGTGAACGAAAAGTGAAGTGGGTTGATCTTACATAGCTATGGGGTATAGAAAGAAGAAAAAGATCTTTTGGAAAAATCACGTAGCAGACGTTTTTAGTTTTCCATGGATAGAATAACTCGAAGGACCTGCTGCTTCAAAGACGTGCATTTAAGTCCCCTCAAGCGTCACCTGGCGACGAGTCCTTGAACCTCTGAGGCCGCGCCTTCCGGGTACGAGGGACTCTCGAACACATACACACACACACAAACACATAGATATACGTTTTACTGTATAAGAATACACATATGAATCTGATTTGTATAGGTGTACAAACCCATACGTAAAAGTTTCTCCCCCGCAGTAAAGCCAGAGAACAGCAGTGGCGTAGCCAGTATGTAAATCAGTTCGTTCCTTCGACTTTATATTACGGCAACGTGCAAAGGTGAAACGAAGAGGTAACTGAGCAAAGTGAGATTCGTCCAGGATTCACCTTCTACGATTTCGATAAGCACGAAAGGAATGACCAAGGGTTTCAAACCTGACAGGGGTGTTTTCAAAGATCGAACAATGCGTAGGAGAATGAAATCTTTCAAATAATTTCTTTTTCCTCTCCATGAAAATACTTTTTTTTTTCAAATAATATTTTAACGAGAACTTATTTATTGTGTAAGGATAATATTTAGATACTGCATTAAAAATCATTGTTTAAAATGTACAAAGTTTAAATTTGTGCATAAAACTGAATTTCGAGACGAGAAAATCGATTATATTTCGGATTATAATCAAAAGGAAAATAAATTGGAAGATATACAAAAAAAAAAATGAGAAATTATGCAGGAAATGAAACGTGGCTAACACTTGTACAAGCCAAATTAATTTGTATAGAGAGAGTGAGAAAAAAATGATATGCTGCGCCAATGGGATGCACCCTGTGGCACGCGCTCTTACCAGAAGAGATATCCTCCCCTTCCCTCCTTCTCTAGAGCAGGATTTAGACGTTATATACGGGCTTTTTCCGTGATAGGACACGTGTCGGAGCAGACACTCGCTATGGTGATGCATATCCGGAAGAGAGAGAGGGTGAGGAACAATTTATTAGAAGGCAGCCATCTGATTTGGATCTTCCACCAAGTGGGAAAATAACGTGGTTGCAGAGATTTCAAAGTAAAGATAATATAAAGATGAAAAGAAACGGGGGGTGCTAAAAATTGCATTAAAATTGATGATGTAAAATCGTATTATTTAATAAATACCTTTAAAAAACACACACACACAGATAGACATGCACGAGCAATGTTAAAACATAAAATAATAATGTTGAGAGAAACGAGGTCGGTCATTTTCAGTCGAATTTTTTGGTTGCCGCCAGGACGAGGACACGAAAATCCTTGCGAGCACAAATGAGCCTGATGTTTTTTCTGCTCGACGCGAATCCCGATGCATGTTTCGCTAACCCACGCCCAAAAATTCTCGGTATCCTTTACATCAGTCTCTGGCCACCACCACCGAACGATATCGGTGTCCCAAAATCCTCACCCTTTCCTTTTTAACCTTCTTCCACTTGTTCTTTCAAAAAGGAGAAAAAAGATGCACTAGAAAGAAAACAAAATTCCAAAATTTAAATACTCCTACGTTCTATAAAAAATCATCATTATTTTAATCTGTTCCTTTTTTAAAAAATTAGATAAAGATCTAAATTTGTCTTAAAAATTAGATAAATACCTAAATTTTTAATTCAACAATTTAATATGGAAAAAAATCCAATTTAGAAAATAGAAAAATAAAGTAATCCAATTCTATTTCTTATTGATCTTTATTTTTACATTTTTCGTATCTTAAATAAATCTGAAATTACTCTTCCGAATGAATTATAAATAAGAAAGAAGTTGAGATGAGAAAACTATAGACACGGGATCGAATAGAAATGCAAATAATACTTGACGTTAAGGGGTCCTGACCCACGATTATATTGTGCCTGAGGTTCTAAACTAACGCGCGCGCGCGTACAACTTCGATTTGTAATTATAATGCCGCAATTAGAAGGCTGTCGTGATCCTAAGAATCTAGCTAACCGATCGCAAGGACGATTACGATCGAATACTCGCGGTCATTCTTGTTTAGCTTCGATACGCGTTACGATCTTCGACTTCTAATTTAAAATTTAAAGTCCCCACCCTGTAGTGACCTTCCCACCTGAGAATGAGTCTTGGGAAACTAGGAAGAGAAAACCGGCCGTAACTTTGTTCTTTTCTTCTTCATCTTCTTTCTTCATCATCATCATCTTCTTGTTTCTTATTTCCTTCCCTCGTCACCTCCCACTTCCCCTTGTCTTCTCTCATCCTTCTTGTTATCTTACAAAACTAAACGGGAATGAGGTAAAACAAAAAGTCGTAACTATCGAAGGATATCTCGATCTTTTTCGATAACGAGGATCGAGCATGTCTCGAAACCTATCTCGTTAATGTTCCAACTCAGAGAACCGAGAATTCTGAAAGTTGATAGATACGAGAAACATAATTAATACCACTCTTTTGATACCAATTACCAAAGTTTAACGGCCGAGTTATCGGATTACACCTTCACGTATTCGTGAGAAAAACAAATACGAGCATGCGTGAGAAACTTGGAAAACGACCGCATTCATTTTAAAATGTACAATACTTTTTTTATTCATATAAATTCAAAATCATTTCGTAATGAACGTGCATATGAAAATATACGTACATGTTTTACTTTTATGATTACTTGAAGACATCTTAATACTACATATGTCACCAATATTTTAGAGATAAATAAATTTTTACGTAAAATGTACTACTTGAAGCAACCAAAAATTATACCCGTTTCACATGCAAATATTTTCTCAAACAAATCCGTATCCAAAGATTTAATACTACTATTATTAAATAATCCTTTTAAAAAAAGAAGAAAATAAAAAATAATTTAGATCTTATATCAGAATACTATTGAAAATGGATAAGATCATTAAGAAGTTGTGAAGATATCTAAGATCATTCGATTCCTTCTAAACGTAATCTTCTACATAAGTACGTATTGTACAATGTTCGAAAAAGGGGGGACTGCTTCGTTTAAAATACACCCGGAGGGGCACGAGTTTACGCGAGTACACCGTTAGCCAGACTTGCCTGTTACAAGCCACAAGAAGGAATCCTCATGAGGCCCATTCTTAAGCCGGAACATACGGCCGTAATATTTCCGTACGTCGTTATATATTGCCGGGATAGTTCGAACGATACCTCACTCGGATAATCCTATATGCTAATTTAACGTTTGTCTGGATATACATATATATACGTAGTTACGCACGATCATCAGTTATCCACGTAGAAAATTCGTGACGATTACGAAGTATTGTTAATCTGAAAAAAAAGAAAAGTAATTTTATAAAAAAAAATTGTCTCAATAGTTTAAGTACACAAATGTGTAGAATTATTAAATATCCCCAAGGGTGTTTTCTCGGTTAGCGTCTCTTTTATGGGAGTTTAAATGCAGTAAGTATTACACTAGAATGAGCGTACATTTCACGCGTAGGTGATTCAATAAAGACTTAGAAGTCTCTTCGCGGTGGTCGAAAGATGAGGCCCGCGAGGTCCTAAGGATGAGGAGACAGGAGACAAGAGAAACAGAGAAAGGAAGATGGAATAAGACGAAGATGGAGTGAGTAATAGACCGAGCAGGGGCGCGAAAATCACGTTCTAGAAGAGTTTATGTAAAACGGCATTCCAAGTGGTGGTGGTGGTGGTGGTGTCTACTCAATCCTTATCTAAAGCAGTTATATAGAGTCGTTGGAAATCGCGCCTTCTTCAGAAGGTAATGCACAGCCGGTATTTCTTCTCTTCCTCTTTAACTTTCTCATACATACACACACAGATATACACACACAGGAACATATTTACTCGCATGTTCCATTACGCGTAAAGCGAAAACGAAGAGAGAGAAGGAGTGTATTTGCCTAGAGTGCTCCACCCAGTATTCCATCGAGAATGGGTACCACTCACCTTCAACGTACGATCTTCTTCTTATTCTTCTTATTCTTCTTCTAACGCGACCGAGAAAGCACCTTCAGGGTTATCGAAACGTAGTGAAACGTTGCCGAAGAGCAGGCCACGATCAAGCCGTAACCTGGCTACGAGGATGGCCTATTCCGATAAAGATATCTACCGGTAAACGTACGACTTTCCAAGGAACGCGACCATAACCGAGACAGGCCCAACTTAACTTGCACTGTACTGTTTCTACGTACCTGCGATACCTGTAATACCACTGCGAGATGTGATTTTAGTTAAATTTCCCTTTTCTCAATGTTTCTAATATTCTTTGCTTATCTAAATAGTTTGTATAATTTTATGAAAAATCTATCTCTCGTACAAATTTATTATCAATTATTAATTATTCATCAGAATTTCATTAACAAATATCTGTTTTATATTTAAGATATATCCTTACACTTACATATATATGTGGGACGAGCGCCTCCAAGCCAAATTCTTAAATAGGAATTCGTAAGGAGATTGAACAGTGAACTCTGGATAGCTCAATGCATAAAGAACAGTCGCCCGGAAAGCGGAAAGCGGAAAATCCGGGTCCGACCCGGTTGTTCAGTCGGTCAGCGGCCCAATTTTTTCACGAATATATTGTATAATAAATATTGACAATCTCATACCGAATAAAAATGTATAAACTACGTGATAAAATATTAATATATTAGATTTAATAATAATATTATAGAATTATCGGTGAAAAGGATCGATGAAATATCGATTAGAACCGAAATCGATTCGCCAGTACAGATTTATGATCAACTCGTTCATTCTGTCCCCGATTTGATCGGACCTCCGAGCATATCATACCGTCTACTCTTAGCTAACTCTTAGGATGGGAGTAGGCGCGTCTGAAAAAGTTCTAGATTACGCGGCGAGTGCAACTTTAGTGGCATCGTAAACCGGTATCTTTACCACTCAACACCCACGCGCCAACGCACTATCCTAGAGCGATCTGCCTATCAACTGGCGTGAAAACTCGGTTTAAAGTGAAACTACAAATGAAGGGATTATTGTACTTATTATTACACACATACACAATACAAGAGTATATTATAATATATTATAAAAATAATTCTTCATTAGGTTTAACAGTTCATACATTAAATGCATATCAAATGATATTGCCATTTTTATCCAAGATTCATGTTTTATTTCTAAAACAATAAAACAAAATAACAACTTTATCCAATAACCGGATTAATGTGGATTAAAAATATTACAAATATTTCTATATGAGTATTTAACGGTTCATACATTAAATGCATGTCAAATGATATTGCCATATTTCAATCCTTTCTTTACAGTACAATTGACGATGATAAGTGATAAATCGTGAAAAAAAGGATGAATACATTTAAATGTTTGTTTGTTTGTTTTTCCCCTGTAAATTCCAAGACAAAATTGAAAGGATATACTCACTCGAATGGGACGGTATGGGGCTTCTGAAATCCCTCAGGAAGTTCTCGAGACGAGGAAAAGGAAGAAACGCGTAACCGGGTATATGGCCCACCTGTACCTCCGAACCGGATATCGCATTGACCATTGTCCAATCTCGTGGGCGGCACCAACATCCCTGGTTGCCATAGCTCAACAACAAGACTTTAAATAGATTTTAGTTGCTCTTAGAATCGAGCCAAGATCAACGATGTATTGTCAAGATCGGAATATTGTTGGAATGTTCTCTTGGAATGTAAAAAAGATCCTTCCACCAAAAATAGGATTTTACCAACGTGAAATCTTTCTCGTACAAATAATCTCTATCCATTTATTTTTTTCTTTCCTTTTACTACAAAATCCACTGTGATCTATTTTCCAAATATTTCTTTCACAATTTTTATGCAACTTTGTTGATACACCAAGCACAAATTTGGGTCTCTTTCATCAAAACTAAATTTCACCATACGACAATGAATCTTAAAACGGAAAAAGAATTTTCGAATCTTATTAAAAATCATCAGTAAACATTCTTTAACCATAGAGTATTTACTTTCTAAATCTATCCTTGTTTTGAGAAATATATCGATCGAGATGCCAAGAAAAACTCGAATAAGACGTTACGAGAGTCTCGCTTATCCTTTGTTTTGTAAGATCCGAATGGCAGTGAAGAACCTGCAACGTGAACGCATCGTTACACCTTTTATGAGCAAAAAAAAGGTAAGAAACGCGTATTAACTGGAAAGAAAAGCGAGTCGGTCGATGGTGAGACACGGTGCTAATGCATTGGTTCTACGTTCGTTTTGCAGCACGTGGACCGTCTGTCGAGGGTGGTGATGATGGTGATGGTTATGGTGGTGTATGTCTGCGTCGAATATAACGAAGAAAACAAGAGAATGAGAAGAACTAACCAACCCATAAGGTGGCACGAAGGCGCGTGGTTTGTATTTCACGGTTTACCGAAAAATTAGTCATTAATTTACGCCGAGGCAATGGCCACGACGGCCAATGGCCGATGGGTGTGCCAACACACCACTTTTAATAAATATCCCCCATGGGGCAGGCAGGCAAGCGATGCCCACATGGTGTTTTCCATCGGATTGCTACGCTTTTTGGCATCCTATTTAAAAGAAGCCAATCTTCTATCTCTATGTGTGTGTGTATATGTATACGTCTGTGTATGCTGGCACGCGTATCACCTATTATTATACTCATGAATTTTTCATTATAACACTATTCGACAGTATTTGTCTATGCATCGGTAAATATCATCCAATTATTTCGCGCCTCGATAAACTTTGTTTGCCTTTCAATTAACACATTATTGATCGATCACGCGTACGTACCCATGTGTTTGAACGTACAATATAATCTTATGTAATGATTAAAATATAAAATTGTTATTAAAAAACAATACTCTTATTTTAGGAACCTGAACATATTTTTTGGGGTTTAGCATTAACATAGATGTTTGGATAAAAATTTCAAAGTTAAGAAGAAGAAATAAATAAAAAGGACATTCCATTGAGATAAGATTTTCCAATCTTTTCTTCTTGCGGTATCCGAGAAGAGGTCGAACGCAATGGGAGTTGTGGAACGCAGCAGGGGTCACCTGGGTCGATTCTCTATCAGACCAAGCGGTGGCTACTTTTCACAAAGAAACTCGGGAATCCGTAACGATACGGATTCCTGTCTCGAAATCGATTCGAGGTCCGCGTCGACGTTGGTAGAGTAAAGTGAAGATAAATCTTGAGGAATTTTCTCTGCCGGTAGCGCTGCGTTGTGTACGTACGACGTTGACCCTCTCTTTCTCTCTTTCTCTCTCTTTCTTTCTTTCCCTTCAACGTTGGTACGATATTGTAAGCGAATGAAAAACTGGCTTGCCACGGCGACTCGATTGTGTTCGGATGGTTTACAGGCGAAACCATCCACGGTTCGTCGTGACGAGGCGTTAATAAAGACTCGAACCACGTTTCTTCCTTGAACGCTGTGCGTCTCGATGCACTGACGTTCATCAAAGTACAGCACGTTGCGTTCACGCACGATAATCCTGTACTTATAGGACAGGTATGTATATATATATATGAGTCACAAGAGTATTCCTATTTGTTCTTACTGTAAATTAGAAATCATTGATATTTGTTTGTAATGCAAAGGTTTAACATTGTTTTAATATAGAAACAACGAATATAATCAATCGTATGTTTTAAATAGAATATACGTAATATCACACAGCCATACACAACCCCTTCTTCTCCAAAACAACCCATATAGATAATACCAAAAAGAAAATATTGAGGAAAATTTTGATCATTTACTCTACGTACATGTCTTCCGCGTTAGAGTATCGTCGTAATTATGCATTTTTACGATACATGGTGGAAGTTACTCATCGTTTGACATGGTAAAAGCGATAGAGATCTCTAGTCGCGAGACCACCGGCACACGCGTTGTCCAAAGAGAAAAAGAAGAAGCATCTCTCTCACAATCACCGTTCGTTGAACATCTTCCTGGTTTCCATTAGCCATCGGTGCCTCGTTGCAAGGTGATGGTAAGCCTTCCGTCCTGTCGACGCATCAGAATATTTTCCATGGCTAACCAAAGTGATGTTCTTTCGTAACTTTCGTAGGAAATAAATAACTTCGGTACTAACTCATCGCAAAACCGATGGGGATCGTAACACAACACCATCGGGAGGATGGTATCGCGAAAAACAAAACAACCAGGCTTATTTTCAAGACAACTAAATAACGATAAATACCATAATAGACAATGAAATATAAGGTAGTAGTAATAGTAGTAGAGAGAGGCGTGGTTAAAAACAGAATTTCAACCGTAGAATATTTTTCGCAATTTCGCGAGAACTCTTCTAACGTATACTCAAAGTTTTTGTCCGAAAATTTTTTACACCTACGTTTCGAAATTGGAATCTCTTGGTGTCGAGACAGAAAGACGTATAGATAGGAAACAACACGTTCCTTTCCTGCGTTCCTTTACGAAGCAAGAAGAAGAAATTGTGCGAGAATAGGGCTAAAAGAAAACATTTGTGGCTGAGGGCGAAGGTCCCAACAGTTACACGTTCGTTCGGCGTGTAATACGTAGGCAACGTCTTCGATAGGTTTACCACAGGAGCGTATAGAAAACGCACGAGGCAAGAAAGAAGCTTAGAACAACGAGCATAAACCGAAGAATCTTAGGACCGGGCCCGATACGTTGGGACGTTATATTGCGCAATGCTTACGAAAGCTGCTCGTATCGTATCGTATCGTATCGTATCGTATCGTACGTTTCTCGCGGATAAACAATGCTCACCGAGGGATTCTTCAGACTTCTCGAACAGGATATGGAACTTGAGAAGTCGACCGGTCGCCACGGACGGCCGGTACTTTAAACACGCGGCCCTCGAGTACCACCACCGACTCGTAACACACTCGCGAGAGAAAGAAGAAGAAGAAAAGGAAAAAGAGAGAGAAAGAGAGAGATCCCGGATAAGATGGCGCCGTGGGTGGCCACCGGTCTCGTCCGGTAAGCAGTAAATGACGAAACGGAGGTGTTCGCCAAGAAATCTCAGCGTTTTTCCCCGATGACAACCGTGAGTACTCGAATTCGCGATAATAAACTTAGGTAGTAACCCTTTAACTTTGAGTAATATATTTCCCACTCCTCCCAACCCCCATAATGGGCTTTTATTCAAATAAAAGGGCATAAATTATTCGTTTGAATTGTAGGACAGATGATCGATTTACCGGGACCGTTCTCTGTACTAAATTTCTTAAAAAAGAACAAAGCTTTTCTCTTCCAAATCGAAGAGATTACTTAGAGAAGATGATGCACCCTATGGTCTCGTCTACGATTGGATGAACGACGAAGAGTCTTGTTTTTTCCCTGTTATCCACGATCGGACTCTTAAGAAATATCTACACCGGTATATCCTTAAACTTCTGGAGCCCTCGGTTGGATATTCGAGATTGGTATGGCTAAATAGGACCTGCCAGCTCGTAGCATATAATTATAGGATGTTTAGTAGGCATTTGGGCGCACCTGTAAGGATGCTTCTTCTTAAAGTAAATGAGAGAGAGAGAAAGAAAAGGGAGGGATAAAAAAAAGAGAGAAAAGTGATGGTTCCGAGGATTGGGTAAGGAGGAAAGAAAAAGATATGGGGGTTGAAGCAGTACAGTAGGCAGGGAATAAAATGGCCGGGCGTAGGCGAGTGTCCGGTTCCCTTTGTGTCCGCTACCTGTCTTAAGACATCCTCTCTCTCTCTCTCTTTCTCTCTCTTTCGTGTCTACCTTTTCTCCCTTTTATTTTCGCCTTGCCGTACATATTTACGAAGAGGAAAAGGATAAGAGGAGTTAGAGTAAGAGAGAAGGCAGATCCTTTGATAGTACGGCATTCCTGCTCATTCGTCAGACATTTGATAGCTTCACGTGGGAGCCGCGGAATTCTTCATGGTGGCTGTGCTAGCTAGCTAGCTAGCTAGCTAGCTACCTTGTTATTTCTCCCCCGACCTCTGGAAAAAAGCCGCGGCGTTCAGGTGTCAGGTATGTACCTGTGCAACGTCGATGCCCTTCTCGATATATCGGTCCTTTTTCGTTTTTGCGACTTCCGATAAGAAGAGAAGATGCCGTAGGAACGAACCCTTCGATCTATACGAGCCACAAACTACGATAAATCTCATTGGTCCTTCCTTAACCCTCGGTTTTATCGATCTTAGAAAACAATCGAATGCTAATTTAATCGTTTCCGTTGTTACTTACTAAGCAACGTTGTAAATAAGAGTCTGTTGTCGTGATGTTACTCGAAAGAGAGATTTTTCCCATCAAATAAATGAACGAGCAAAGAGAAACAAAGTCATTAGAGGCGATTTAACGTTATGGTAAAAGACACCGTGGCCGGTGGTTAATAGTAAAGTTACAACACGTTTACGGAAGAGTATAGAAACGACGACAGCACGATCGACCTTGGAGTATAAAAAAAAGGGGATGGAATTTGCAATTTGCATAGCAGTTATCGGTATACTCGGCGTACGTCGGCTAGCATATGTCCAATACTTTTGCACGATCCCCCGCATAAATAAATGAAAACTTAATATATACGCAGGATGATGATACACGTAATACGTACCTACATATACATATTTGTAGATCGCGTTGATAGTGACATCGTGACGACGACGACAACAACGACAAGCATGGTGATACAGTATGTATTTGTGTATGTATGTATGTATTCTAACACTAGTGGTTGTTCTCGAGCGGAACGAGAACTGTGTGCCGAGTAAAAGAGAAGGAAAGGGTCGGTAGGAGAGCACGCCATGTGCTGGGAGACGGCATATGGGCACGCGCCTAAGATCTGATAAGCAAGCCTGACTTCAATTGACTGCAATCATGGGGGGTGGGAGAGGAAGAATAGATAGATATTATTAACCCGCGGGGATTCGCGTTTTACCGCAACAACAACAATCATCACCACCACCCGCCACGAGTTCAAGTACATCATTTTCCTTTCGTCGAGAAGAATAATTCGATTGATTTGATTTTTTTTTCTTTCTACTCGTGAGAAAAAAAAGAAAAAAGAAGGGTTTCCCTTGCTCGTTAATATTGAATATCAAATTACGTTTGACGTTATCTCATTGTCACCAAACTTTTCCTATCAGAGAATGAGAAAGAAAGAGACACGTGTAACGAACGTTTGCTGAGTCAACCAAGTTTTTGCTTCTTCCTACTGTTGTCTTACTTACAATGACGAAGCAATTGCCAACGGGTAACGATTCCTTCGTTAAACCACGTTAGGGTGATTCGTTCGAGGTTGTTAATAGAACTCTAGATGATTCCATCGTTCTTCTGTGCAGAAGCCTCCAGCGTAATACGGCACCAATGAAGGAGGAGGACTGTTGGTTGATTCGATTTATCGATGTTAGCAATTTCATGCTCAATATGGTAGCAGTATTATATCGAAACCATTTGTTTCTTTTTTGTGTTTTTTTGGTTGTTTCTACAAGTAAATTAATCGTACGTCGATTATCGTATTAGCCTCGTTTCTCCTATGGTGGTATACACAACCCTAAACGCACGTGCTCGTCGTTTTACTCTTTCGTGTCAGTTGGTAACGTAAAAACGAAACACGCAACCTCATTTACTTTATGAATTAACAACAGGCAACAAATACGACGACAACTCGACGATTCGTTAGCTATGTTTCCTCGGTTTAAACGACAACGTATGGCGACAAAAAGGAGAACATTCTAATGCACACCCCCCCGCCCCCTAACGCGTAATTACCATTTGTATAAGCGGACTCACGAGCCAACTGCGAGTCGAACTGTCGTCGCACGCGAATTGCAATAACGGGATCAACAATTTCCTCGACTCCGTTCGTCCACCCTCGTTCCTTTGTGAATCCGAATAGTTCATTCCAATAGAAGGAACACACACACATTCTAATTTGGGAATTAAAAACACAAATGTATTAGCTATTGAAGAAAGATTTCTTTCATCTTTCGAAAAGATCAAGGGACATGATCTATTTTTCCACGAAGCTTTTCTCATTCTGATTCGAATAAATGAAATCCGTGCCTAAAGGGAAACAACATTTTATGTTAAAAAGATTCTCACAGTTAAAAGACTCGTGCCCGAGGCCAATTCTGTCCGAATTTTCTTTAGTTGCCTGAGACATATACATATTTTCCCAGAGAAGGAACCAAAACACTATCAAACAAAGTATGCGAGTAAAACGATGATCTACGTTCTAAAAAAAGAAAGAGAAAGGTATATCTATAACTGCTTGACATAAGGAAAGATGAAAAGAACAAAAATTCTTTTCGTCTTCTGCCCCCAGGAAGGAAGTTCGACAAAAAATCCCACCATTCGAGATGCACTAGACGATTTGGTGCATTGGTATTGGTCCACGACAGGTACGGACAAAACACCTTGCATTGTATCCTTGTCAAACCCTTGAGGACTGCAGGGATCCCCAATTCGAGACGTAACGAGATTATTGTAGGCGTTGAGCCATAGAAAATGGCCATAAAATCACAATGAGAATTCCGGAATGGATTTATCCTCCATTCTTCCCTTACTCTCTCTCTCTTTCTCTTTCTTTCTCATGATTTTCCCATCGTGTTGTTAGACAACTCCTTACCTCAGATGTTTCTCTCCTGTGATCTTTTTCGGTTAGTCCAGAGCAACATTCTTGTCGTCAAAGAACCGAAAAATAAAATACCAGCATGGCTAGATTTTGTGGAATAATTTTAACTGTGTTCAAAGAATTTAAAATATTTTGAAGAAAAAAGATATACGAGATGCATAATTTTTGTATATTACCACTTCCTTTCAATTTCTGATGATTTTAGATTAGTACTTTTACAAGCAGAACAATCAAAAGAATCGGTTAGGTATAAAAGAAAAAGTTGAATTGCATTAGAAAATAAAGTGCACAATTGCATTTGTTGGGTTGATCGGTCCAACTAAAAAAAGAAATCATTGATAAATAGATAAAACGTATTATTCCATATGATTTTTCTTTTTATATATATTTATTTGAAAAGAAGCATCAACCTGTCCGAATTCTTCTCACAGACTCTCATCCCATATAATATAATACATTATATAAAATATTACTCGAATACTTTTTACTCTAGTAAACAAGATCGATCCATCTACCTGCTGAATCGTTCTCTATAGGAGGTCGAACCACCATAATTTCATCTTAAACCTCCCTCTGTGTGGTTAAAAGACATCTCTTACAATAGACATTGACTACCAACGGAAGTTACCAAATTCTTCACCTATTTTTATTCTATTTAGATTAAGATCGTTCAGGCGTTATTCATCAAATAAATCAAATGACAAATAAATAAAAGAACCAACTTGACCGTACTGACCATTCGAAAAAAAAGTAAGAACATGAAAAAAGAAAATAAGAAAAAAAAGAAGATCTAGATAGAGTTTGGTGTTCTACTGTTCATCGTTGTATTTGTGTGGTGTCATTTACTTTCTCTCTCTTTTTCTTGCACTCTTATATGCGAGATAGTTGAGTCACTAATGAGAACGAACCAAAAGAGAATGAGTTGGCCAAAAGAGTGAGAGAGTGAGAGAAGCTACCATTCGTTGGGGTTTATCTCGATCTTGCGATCGTTTTGGTCCGGCTGGGCGTCATCTGCTGGTGATTGCGATTAATTAGCCGCCCGGGGCTACTTCGAAGTTCCTTCTCTCGTTCTCTACCTTGGTGGACGTCATTACTTAACGATTCGCCGAATCGATCGTACTTAACTTTCTTCGCACGGATGCTTCCAACTTGCTACTTGTACAGCCACACTCTTAATGCTCTTGGTAGGTACACGAGAAGGTAGTTCTTACTTTCTTAATCGATCTTTCTTTTTCTTTATTTATACATTCTATAATCGATGATCAGGAGTGTTCAATGAGAACCTATTTAAATAAATAAATCTTAATATTCTATAATGGAAATCTTAAATCTTCTCTTAATCGATATATTCATATATCTTTTTAATTATAATTACATTTTTTGAGTTCTAATGAAACGAACCGGAATCAAATGAAATGATATGAACAAACGTTAAAAATCTTTGTTTGCCAGACTCTAGACTCAAGTTTGTAAACTGATCCGTTCGAAAAAGTTTCTTCTTTTCCCCCCTTCTGCGTGTCCAATTAATTCAATGAGTGAATCAGCCCCTCCCCCGTCCTCCTGCCCTTCTCGACCGGTTAGTATGTAACGTTTTAATGATGTACACCGTCTGAACCAGATGACTCTCGATGGTTATCTACCCTCTTGCCACCAGCAGGCGCACCCCTGCAACCGACCCCCCCTTGGAATCGAGCACGTGCCACCGTAGCCGAGGAAAAGGCATATGTGACGGAATATATACGATAAATGCTAGCCTACGATGGATCTGTTTCTTCAGTTTTCTACGTAGCTAGTTACCTACCTACCTACCTGACTCGGTAACTCACCAACGGCCATGTCGTTTGTCAAAGAAACGCTTTTTATAATGGTCGATGTTCGAATAACTTTGACTCCTCCAACTGTTACCTCCGATTGTTGTGCATATGCTCTTTTTGTTTTTAATTATTCTCTTTCTCTATCTACACCTGATACTTGACGATGAAATCATTAAAAACACGCGATAAAATAATATCAATGAAATGTAATCATATCTATGTATTTATTAACACGTTTATATCTTAAAAATATCATCTTAAATTATATAATAAAGTAAGACTAATATCACATACGTAATTAATTATTTTGAATATATTATAGATCATCAAAGTTCACGTTAAATTTAAGAAAAATTTATCGAGTAATTTCATGCCTGTTAATTTCGTATAATAAAAATGTATTCATATGATTATACCTAATAAAAATGATAAAATATTATAACGATATTTCTCCGGAAGTAATCTATAGAGAGTATCAATCTGTAACGTGATAAATGGAAGAAAAGAAAAATAAGAGAAAGAGAGGAAGAGTTCTTGATAGGATACGTCGATGAGAATTAATTCGCTCGGTGAAGTTCACGGAATGGTATTGGTCCATCCACGTTCATCATTTTTCCCTATTTTTCTATCGTTCGGAGGCTTCACCAGGAAGAAATCTTCACCTAGGAAAGTTAACTAGCATTGACGCGAAGAGACAGGGATGGGAAAAAGGCAAAAATAAAAAGTATAGAAAGATATAGAAGAAAGATTAGAACCGTGCAAAGAGACGGAGAGACGGTGAAGGTGAAGTTTCCAACGACGACGACGACGACGATATTACCTGAGAAGGTAATTGAGAATGACGTACGTCCTCGTGCCGGGGCAACGGCGGCAATCTTTGAGGTTTAGCTCGCGACTCCGAGGGTGGGCGTGCTAGAAACTTCGCGTCCTGAGATTATATGCACGCCCGTTATACGAGACTCGAATAGAAAAGAAGAAGAAAGAAGATGGGTGGCTGTGGCTGACTAGCTGACTAGCTAGCTGGCTAGCTGGAATATGTATTACACCTCAGGATATTGTCGGAATTATTGCCCCGTGGGGCCCGCGTTTCGCCTACTCGCAAATGGGACAGGTTGTTGTTTCGCGTTGGTGTGTAAAAGCTTACGATAAATCGTGAAAATTAAATCTACGCCAGTTTGTCTATCGATAACGCAAAATAGAGAGGAAGAGAAAGAGAGTGTGTGTGCAAAGATAATTCGGTCCTTGATTCTATCCTTCCGTGAGTGAATATTTTACAACAAATTTTCTCAGCTCAGTGAGCTTCTCAGGTAGAGGTTTAGGTTCATAGGACGTAAGTGCTATCTGTAGGGCTTAACGTATTCGTAACACTTCACTCTTCCTTCGGCCCGAAGCTAAACTATTTCTCTTGAGATGGGCGCGAGCATAGAAAATAATTCAGTTAGTTGCTCGAGCGTTTCTTCGGCCGAGGGATGTTGAAGAAGAAGAAGAAGAAGAAGAAGAAGAAGAAGAAGAAGAAGAAGGAGAAGAAGAAGAGAAGGTGCAGTAGAAGAAGAAAAAGAAGAATAAGAATAAGGCGTAAAAAGTGGTCGACCGTAGGAGCGGGAGCGTGTCTGAAGTAAAGCACCGTAATGCGGAGGAGAGAATAAGAAGAGAACGGGGAGAGAAGTTGCCGCCGGTCTCTCGAAGATCCGCATCGTATACCTCACCTCTTCAGGTATCAGAATAAGAATAAGAAGAATAAGAAGAAGAAGAAGTGAGGTAGATAGTATAGCGTGCGGAGTAAATGTTCCAATCGTCGTCGTGCCCTGTCCACAAATTATTCCTCGTGTTCTGCACGATGGCCAGCACGAGCTAGCTGCCCGTAAGCCACACACACACACATAAGCAGGCCCGAACAATCCAAGGGCGCTAGCTTACGAAAGAAAGTTCTTCTTCCGTTCGTTCCAAGAACCAACTTGAACCGAGCTATCTCGTTTGAAGTCACCTAGCACCGAGTACCGAGTAGTTCTCTTCTTCTTGTCTCGTATGCCACGATCGACCTAGGTACACATCGAGAGTAGTACCTATACACGAGACCTTGTACTTGTACTTTGTACTTGTGCTTGGCTTGCTTCTACCCAAGGGCTCGTAGAATTGGAAGAGAGGGATCGGAAGAACAGGAACGAACTGAGGTGTGCTCTCGTTTGTTCCTCGTTTCGTAGTCGTGTCGTCTCGTTTCCTTTCGCTATCCACGTATCTTCTTCTTCTTCTTTTTCTTTCCTTCAGCTTGCAACACACTTTACCATGTATTATAAGTGTGTGTTGTTTCTTGAACAGAATGAGAGAAAGAGTCTGTGCGAGTGAACCACAGGACCGACCCCTCTATCTCTCATCTCCCGTCCACCTGTATTCCCCATACTGTCAGCACGTGGAATTCCATGGAAATTAACGATTGACCCCCACTAGAGAAAGAAAAAGAAAGATAGAGAGAGAAGAGGAGAAAGAGACTCCTTCTTATCTGACTCGTTCGATCGTACCGTGTATACTCGCGAACTCGGAACTTTCTTTCTCTCTCTGTCTGTCTGTCTGTCTATCTATCTATCTCTCTTTCTCTCTATACGCGGATCGCGATCGCAGATATAAACGCGGTGCTTGAGCTTGTTCACGGGATTAGACTCCGTTTGAACGAGTATATTCTAAGCTGACGTGTTTCGAACGAACGGTTTGTTAAACTCCCATTTTTTTTTGTTCCCCTCTATTTTCAGCTCAGAGAAAGAAAGGGAGAGAGAGAGCAACCATGCGTGCTGTCGAAAAAAAAAAGATATACGATTGAATCGATCATTCAATTAACTTGGATACGCAAGTAAAACGCATTTATTATAACGTGTTGATGAAGAGAACGAGAAAATCCATTTGAATGTTCACAAATCGTATCTCATTTATTCTAGGATAAATATTTTTTGTGTGTGTCTTTTTTCACACACAAATCCACGTGTAATATAAAGAAATAATATTATTCACGATAATTCATCTCGCTTCGGGTGTTGTTCAAGCAACTAAGTTCTATAGAAGAATAGAAAAGGTTTTAGTTACGTTCTATGATATATAGAGAATACAATAAAGTAAAAACGAAGAAACATAAATCTATGCGAATCTGTATTAGTAACAGAGCACCCAACGGCTACTAGATTCTCTTCATTCTTCAGAGATCTATCCTCTATCACGATTCTGACGTTTTCATTAAATTTTCAGTATTAACGCGGTCCGACTAGCGGTGCTTCCTTCCGCGTTGCAACTCTTAACCATAAACCATAAGAAAGTATCAAGTTAATCGATTTATCGTTTCTTCGGAATAAATTTACTTGCTCATAGCAAACAACGATCCTGATTATTTCGTTTCTTTTAGAAATCGTATTGTGTTCCTAGAATAATATTTAAGTTTATACAAAAATGTATAGAAAATTTGAAAAAATACTAATCAAATCTGTAGTTTTTTTTTCGACAAATTATAGAAAACAATTTAGAGATAAAGTATTCGATGCAAAATAATTTCCATTTCCAACGAATTCACGAAGATGTTCTACATGATACACCACTTTTGAAATGTAACAGGACTCGCGAACAACAGGCCATGTTTTCGCAGTTTTATCATCAAGGTATATCTTGGGAAAGAGAGATACCTCGAAGGGTAAAGACCCTTCCAAACCCCCCGGTGTGGAAAATACTCGCACGTAGAAGCTGGACGACGAGGCGGAATCTGAAATGAAATAATTTCGGTAACTCTGTGTGTTTGTTGGGTCGAATGTCAATGACATGTTTTAACTTCCTTCGTCTTATTCCATTCATTTCTCAACCCTTTTTAATTGATATATCATAACGCAACATAAAAAATATTCCAAAGTTTAAGATAAGTTTTTAAGAAAAAGCACCTGTTTATCGTGCATGAATTTATAATTAACTCAACAAATTAAAACCATTCCGAGATGGGTGACCGCACCCATGCCGAGCGACAGCCCGTTAAGCTTCCTCCAGGAGACTTTGCTCAGATATCATCATGAATGCTAAACAGAAGACGAGAAAGAAGAAAGAAAAAAATATAATAATAAGAATAAGAAGGAAGAAATTCTCCTGTTATCGTTGTTACACCTTCTTCCGGGTCTCAACTTTTGTTCGTTCGTTCATTCGAGCTTTCGAATCCCGTTGTACTCGAAAGGATAATGAATCGAACTTGATTTATGACGCATGAAATTTATAAGATCCCATCAATCGTTAACTAACAAACAAATATGTTATGTTGGTAGAGATAATAAAAGGTTTCCTACGATCGAGATGCCACATTTCATCATTGGATCGAAGGATGTCTTCTCTTTATTGTGTCCTTGTTCGATGTTAGAAAAAGGATCGCACACCTCTAGAATCGTTGATTTAAATTTACAAAGAGGCATCTTATGCCTGCATCGTTTCGTTGCATCCGACCTTGCATCGCACGCCGCGAGTCGTAAACTCAACTCGAATCGGGACGTTTCTATGTTACTTTACGATGTGCTTCAACTAGACGATCGCATTTTATCGTTTCATATTCTGAGTTTCATATCGACTACGGCGGTGGTGGTGGTGCTAGCTAGCCAGGGCTCTTCAGAGTAAAACTTCACTTTGAGTTTAGTGCGATCCTTCGAGGTGGCCAAGGATCATCAAAAATTGTCTATCGTTAGGATGGAGTTATGTAAAACGAGAATTGTATTTCTCATTCTTTCCTGAGTATGCTTTTCCGAAACGACTTCTTCTTCGTTGGCAAACGATCAGAGTTCTCCAATGCTGAAAATTTATAGCGAATGATCCGAACATAATCTAAAAATGTTAAACGTACTCTTATTTAAATTCTTCTCGTTTATTCTGGCATCGTACTGAGTACAGAATAAACGTTCCTTAAACGAACAGATTTCGGGAAAGTTGTGTTTTTGCATTTGCTACCACCTGCGTGGTGCTTATTTTTTTTTGCTTTTCTCTTTGTTTTTTTTCTTTATCTTCTTTTTCTTTTTTTACAACTCAACGTGGGTGGACGTCGGAAAAGAAACAAGGCGCCTCTCTTTGTTACGAAGCGAAACGTAGGCGTCTCTATAGGTCACGACGGGTTCAACACGACTCGTAATCGCGTCGCGGACCGTGTCCAAATAACGCCGACGTACGACACCGTCAGGTTATAATATATTCCTTTGCATAAAATCATTTCTACCGCTTGTATGAACGGAACTCCCGAGTCCAAAGCCAAATTCGGCTCGGTTCAAATTATTTGCAAACTTTATTTTCTTTAATAAAAATCATTATTAACGTTTTTGTACGTTGAGAATTTTGCGATACTAGTTTGATATACCAAAAAAAACAAAAAGAACTGGTGTGTGTACTTATGTACGCAAGTAAGAAGTTATACTTCTTTTTAGCGTAAGAAAACATTTTTTTTCGCAATCTATATGCCTTATAACGTGCCACGTTTATTTGTGATGGATACTTTCTTTTTATAGATATATTTTTATAATAATAGAAATTTAAATGTATACTGATACTGGTCAAAAATATTAAAATATAGACATCAGTCTACACTAAATATAAAAGAGTTATATCAAATTACTTTTATGCACCAACGGGCATGGCGCGGTGACAGCACAAGTTCCTGCTCTTGATCATTTAAGTCAAGCGGCGCTTGAGTACGATTAGAACTTGAATGGGTGGTGACCACTTGAGAAAAAAAAAGAGAGAAGACTTTTCATGCCATAAATTTGAAATAGTTTTGCCCGCGCATCGTAAATATTCGGCAACTTCGTGGTGTCGATTTTTCGGTCGCATCGTAAAATTCACTTTTTCCCAAACACGCCCAACATATGTATAACTTTAAAAAGAAACAGAATAAGAATAATATATATAATAAATAACTATTAAATGATATTATTTTATTATTTATGCTCTCTGAATGTCGCCCTCCTCCTCCAGTCCCGTGTAAAAATTGTCGAGGAAATCACACGGGCGTGGTAATGTTATTATTGACCGTGACCATCACATCGTGAATCCTCTGAAGGGCCTCCTTCTTAACGTGCGTACCTCTCCGCACCTTTCCGGTGTCGTTGGACGCGCGGAAAGCCAAAGTCGAAGGAAGTTTTTAAGGAGACGAAGCGAGAAGAAGCTCGATAGGTGCTGAACATGTACACTTTTATATTTACATAGCTGTGTATGGGCAAGTCAGGAAACGAGGGCACTCGAGGATATCAGAGAGGATACCGCGTAGCCCCCTTTTATTAATAGGGACAATCGAACGTCAGTCACGGCACAATGGCCAAGACTACACCCAGTATATTAACTTCATATACCACGTACTCGGGTGTGACATGAAAAATCATGACGATAACGCGATCATTGTCGACAAATTATTACAAACAGAATTTATCGATACTATATCATTATGTTTTATAAAATGTACAATCACAAAATACTTATGTACGCACGTAAAAAGTTATAGTTTTTTAATGTATCAAAAGAACATAACCTAAATAACCTCAAAAATAACTTCAATTATCTCGCATACCAATATAATACTCTACATTTGTCGAAAAAACGATAATATGATTAAATAAAATGAAGATATTAAATACCATTGATAAAGGTTTTAATTAAAATATGTACAATCTAATTTATTTATTTAGGAATTACTTCATGCCGAAAATTTGAAATCGCTTTTCCCGCGCCTCGCATAAATATCTCGACAACTTCGTGGTGTCGATTTTTCGGTCGCATCTAACTTCACGTTCCCAAAACGCGCCAAAATAAGTATAACTCTCTAATTCATAAATATAATAGATTAATTATAAGATTTAAAATAAAGATGAACGTTCTATTTCTCTCTCAGTCTCTCTCTCTCTCTCTTTTATAGAGCATATTATCATGACGTCTCTATTCCAACGTTCGTTCTTATTCCCGATACGATCAAAGTCGTTGTCCCCTTTCCATTCTAATCTTCCTTTCGCGCAAATCGATCTGACGAGTTAGCTGGCGTACCTGGGGAAGAAGATACACGTGCCTCGCGAGAGACTCCTAGGTACTACCGCTGTTCCGCGGAAGAGATAAATGAAGTGAGAAAGAGAAATAGAAAGAGAGAAAGATAGAAAGAGAAAGAGAGAAATACGGAGACTGTAAACGAGCTAACTAACTTCTCGATCCTCCATGCACTTACTCGTGGTTCTCGTGGTTTCCAGTGGCACGGGCCCGTGACATCGGCACTCCTACGAAGGAAATCCGTCCTCCACCACCTCCCCATCTTTCTTCTTCTTCTTCTTCTTCTTAGCTTATACACCACCACCACCAGGTTCTTACATATTCAGCAAGCTTCTTCCAAGGAACCCGATAACTGGCCGCGAGGTCACGCGTCGAAGCACCCGACGACCGATCCGATCCGCTCGACGACTTCTCGTGAGTCCAACCGATCGTTCGCGAAATCGTTCTTGCACGTGTGTTTCCTCCTCGTATAAACCACACAAAGAACTTTACTTACCAACCGTATCTACTACCACCAATTCCCCTCCACCCCATCACCACCCCGTTGAACTTTTCTTAACTGTTTCTACGACGTATAAAAGACGACACACCAGCAAACAAACAAACAAGCAAGCAAGCAAGCAACTAGCCCCAACCTGAGTAAGTAGAAAAGATTCAAATAGAATAGAATTAGATAGAGTGTGTTGTGTTCAACTTTTATGTGTTTTGACTATACGAACAACATTACACCGCTAGACCAACTCTTAACGTGAACTTCTTCAAGGTGTCACGTTAAACGATGTAGTCTCGACACGATTCTTACGGTGAATTTATTTTATATTTTCTCAATCTAATGATACAACATGTAGTATACAATAAAAAATATAATGATTGTATTAGAAAAAATATAGGATATATTAACCGTGTAGTAGATTGATAAATCGTAAAGTAAAACAAATAAAACAGAAACTATTTGCAAACGAATTTCATGCAATACGAGTATGCAAACGAGAAGAATAAGAGATAGAAAGTTCTTCCCTTAATAATCTCCCTTTTTTATCGGTCATTGAAAAAAGATAAAAAAAAGGGAAAAGTCATTTTACGATCCTGTCAAAATGACATCGTATTTCTGTCGTTTTTTCGTAGTCAGGTTTCAAAGCATTTTGGCAGAAGCCGTAGACCGTACGTTGGTACTTAACGTTTTTATCGAAGTGACACGCCTATAAAGATCTCCATCGGAGTTCGAATGTGAAGGAAGGAAGAAAGGAAGGAAGGATCAGGGTAAGAAGAGAGAAAGATAAATAAAGAAAGACAGAAAGAGAAAGAGAGTCGATCGAGTTTCGTGCAACGAAAGCGCATGGCTCATGTCGCGGTATCTTTGTCGGCGGGACCGATTCTCCATCATCGCTTACTCGATACGATGAGTGTGAGTAAGAGAAAGAAAGAAAGAGATAAAGAGATAGAAAGGGATTGAAAAGGAAGAAGAAAGACGGACGAGACCATAAGAAACTCAGAACGAAGACGGACCTGCTCGTCGAGCCTTGCCAAGCCGATGGTGCTCATATATTAATTAGTACGACGAGTTCGAGTTATTATTGGCTCGAAATTAATAGACCCTTCCACGGATAAATAACTCAAGGATCCACCCCTCACCCCTCCCTATCTCTCTCTCTGTCTCTTTCTCTCTCCTGAAGTAGTCAGCCCCCGCTTCTACTTAGCGTGACACACGCGGGAAAAGGACGGGATGTGCTGAAACAAAATGCAAAAAGTATAAAGTAAGATGATAAAGGGACGTGTTTATTCGCATAACCCCTCTCTCTCTCTTCCTCTATAGACGGATTAACCCCCCCTTTGTCGAACAGGTACGAGCAATTAGTTTCCTGCGTGAATTTATATATTTTCTTTTTGATTAAAATTATGTTCAATTTTTTTGAATGAACATTTCTCAGTACTAATAAATCAGGATACTAGGATACTCTTTTTATTTTCTTACGTATTTGAATATAAAAATTAAAAATGAATATGTACAAAAAATATATGGGAGCGTACACCTGCCACTAAGAACTACGATATAGTATGATAAAAAGATTAGAATCGAATACGGAAAGGTAAAAGCCACGAAGAAGAAGCTGGAAGGGGTCACGAGGTGGAGGCATAAGTTACGGACGGAGGCCACGCGAGGGCAACCGGGATCGTTCTCGAGAGGTGAGGAAGGGGGAGAGGGAGGAACGGTAACCAGGTAGGAGAAGATTCGTAGAATCCTTTGCCGAATTTCTTCTCCGGAAGAAACACCAAAGTGGATCGAAGGGGAGAGAGTCTGCGGTAGCAGAAAAGAAAAAGGGCGACAAGGTACGACTGCGAGGGAAGAAAGGAAGGAAGGAAGGAAGGCAGGTTGTTATGGGTCCTTCCTATCTCTCTCTCTCTTTCTCTCTCTTTTTTTCTCTTTCTCTATCTCTCTTGTAGCAGCTTTCAGGGTGGTCTCGGAGCCTCAGAACGGCGGAACAAACGGCGACACGAGCAACGTGCTTCGCATCATATACCCCCTTCCCGAGTAAAAGGCAGCCGCATCGCATGTGCATGCGCATGCGCGCGCGCGAACGTCCTGCATCCCTCTTTTACTTGGCATCATAACCGCCTAACTAATGGCCGACAGATTAGAACTAGAGAAATGCGCCGTTGTCCTCTTTCTCTATCTATTTCTTTTTCTTTTCCATTCTCGTGAACGTGAGGAAGAAGAATAAGAATAAGAATAAGAAGAAGAAAGAGAAGGAACGAAACCGCGAGAGTCGGTACCTTTCATGAAACTGGATCTAGAAGGGGGTCCCGCCCCTCCCACGGAGAGCAACGAGCCGAGATAACAGGGCAATAATTCAAGAACTTCACGATACCGGGACGCGCACTCGCAGGACTCCTCACCGTGAAAGATTAGTCACGGATGTGTGTCTGTCCGCCCTTCTTTCTCTCTCTCTCTTTCTTTCTTCCTTTTTATCTTATTTTTCCAGGTTCTCCTACTTCTCTTTTGAGCTCAAGTTGAAAGCATGGATTCGACGCAAGCTGATGCCGTTCTCCAAGCTACCACCCTCAACCTCCTCTTCCTGGTCCTCTTCATCTCGCGTCGTCATCCTTATAAGAAGTTAGAGCGTGGAAACGATCCGAGTCGAGAAGCACAGGAACGAAAGGAATACGACTACGACTATGACTATGACTATGACTACGACTACGAGGAGACATCCGAGACACGAGAAGCGTTTCGCATTGTATACTCGTCTCGCTTGTACTGTTATGATCGTTGGGGCCTTACGTCGAGAGGAATCGCGTAAGGCCTTTATGACGGTTGTTAGTCTCCACTGCTGTCTGCCATTTCACTATATCTATATACTTACACATATATATATGTATTAGATTTTCTTATGTGTATATCTTTTGATGTGTGCACGCGCGTATACTAGACGATCTCTATTCGCAAGGATATCGTGTGAAACGTTGATTTGCGGACGAGAACGAACGAATGAACGAATGAGGTACGCGCGTCTAGTTACCTTTCGCAACTTGGATAACGAAGATGAATTTTTGTTGTTGTTGTTTGAAGAAAACGAACGAAGGAAGATCGGTGGATCTTAATCGCGTGCTCGAGTTACCCTATCTATGTACTTACCGTTCTCCCACGTACGAGACGAGCACTCGAGAAGATATTAAACGCGGAATGGTTTCCGAACGTGACGGCAGAACGAACACCACACGACATACATCTTTACGTGAAATCTCTTTCATTTTCTCTCTTTCTCTTTAGATAGAAAGATGCAACTTTCAAAAGTGAAAACATTAGTTTATCTTTTACCAAGAAATTATGAATTGTTTCTGATTGTAATTTAATCTTAAAATTATGCAATTGAAATACATCTTAGAGACAATATTCAATTTCATTCCTAATTACCGTATAAATTTTATAAATAATGTAGGATTCGTGAAAAAAATTAAACCGTTAGATTGACTGGACCGGGATTCAATCCCGGATCTTCCGCTTTTCGAGCGACTGCACTTTATCCATTGAGCTATTCAGAGCTCACCGTTCAATCTCCTTACGAATGCCTATTTAAGTATTTGGTATTGTTTTACCTAAGCTACTATATTTTCTCAAATGATTTTACACGATTGCATTTTATATAGATTAAAAATGACATTTAGAAAATTGTTAAAGTATCATATATGAAACGTTATTATCGAAAGAATTGCTGTACGCGAACCATGGGCCATAGAGAATGCGAAACCTGTCCGGATAATCGTTTAGATATCTGGCATAAACTGGTGAAGAGCAGAATTAAAGCAAGATGCAAGGTAAAAAAAAGAAGAGGAGAGAAATAAAATCATTCATGGACCACCCCGACTTCATCGAGCGGGGGGTAATTAAGTGCTGAAGAGCGATAGGTTGGCGTGACCGGCGGTCATAGATCGCGCCTCTGTGTTCGTGATCGGGGCCATGGGTCCCCGCTGATCTCTTCGATCCTTGAATCCCTACGATCGATTTGTAGTAGGTACTACGGCAGGTAATTGCGACGAAAGACCAAGAAGTATCGTAGATCTCTTTGGGAACTCGAGAATCCTGACTCTACCCCGACGATGTGGAGACTTCGAAGAAATGTCCGATTGAATCGATGCGTTCCTTAAACTCCTTCGTGTTTATTTCATATTAACTGGTCTCCCCACGAGGAGGAAACGTCTATTCTACTTTCAAGATGTATTCCTATGAGCTGAGTTGAACTGAACTGAGTTGAGTTGAGTTAAGCTCGTATGAAAGATTTCTCCCTAACGACTGTTACGTTTACGATTACGAAGACACGGGGACCACTAGAAGAGATAAGTTCAGTCGCGTGCTCAACCGGATAAACTTTCCCTCTAAGGCCCCAGTCTCTAACAGATCGAGATCTTTCAACTGACGTTGATCACTTGGGCCACGCGTAATCGACCAATGGTAAAGAATAATAGGAAGGAAGAATAACAACGTCAATGTTTAGATTATCTCGACGATAGTATTCCATTGTGATAAGAAAAATGTTAATCTAACGTTCGAGGAAGTCCTCTCAAAATACTGTATCGACTTTCACGTTGTAACATAGGTAAAGAACTCGCCATTATGCTCATTAGTAGCATAAGCTAGCGATATGTTTCTTACGTGCGAACGAGAATAGCCCACAGGATACATCTCGGCCGTGCACTCTGGCAAGTCACGTTTATGCGTGCGTGCTAACTCTTATTCTATTTCTATCTTTCTCTTTCTCGTTCGTTCATTTGGTTGGTTGGTTGGTTGGTTAGCTAGCTGGCTAGCTAGCTTGTTTGCTTGCTCGCTCACTCGCGAAGGTCCAAACCGCTTCTCCTGAACACCAAGCCGCGTATGCTGAGATCGCGTGTGCGAGAAAACGTGCGTGGGGACGCGGCTATTGCGAGCAGGTTGCTTATTTTTGCAATTTTATGCACTCAGCCGCGCCTTCGTTGCATCTTTATCTCTCTCTCACACTCTCTTTCTCTCTCTCTTGATATTCCAAGAGATATACCCGTATTTCTCTTCTTCTCTCTTTCGTTATCTCCACGTACGTTGCGCTTACCACCTTCTGACTCTATCCACTCGACCCTTTTTCTTTGCCCTCCCCTTCCCCCTGTTTCAATTTCTTTCTTTCCCCGTCTATCTTCATTTTCGTTCGATCTTCCATGGTGGGCCTTCTCCACATCAAGTTTATCCATCCACGTAACGCGGAATGGAATAATAAAACGTATTTTCTCAAGTTAATTTTTTTCATGCTCGGTAATCTAATTTCTTGGAAACATGCTATGATATACTGCAGATTATGGGAAGTCGTAGTTTCTTTGAAAAAAAAATCCTTCGTCCAGCTTTTAATTAACATACGTTTGCAGCATCCTTAATGAAGAGAAAGAAAAATTCGATTAATAAAAAGAAGAAGAAGAAGAAGAAGAAGAAGATGAAGAAGAAGAAATGAAAATAATATAGTGCAGGTTGGCACTAGCTGTTGGCCACATTAACTATGATTTTCTCTCATTACAGGCTAATCGGCGCCGAGTTACTCCCGAGGAGAACCTGGCGCCAGTTTAAACCGATCCCGACTCCGATATCGAGGTGTTACCAATGGCTTCCGATTATAGAAATGCAGGATAGCTAGTACCGTGTCATAAATCTATGACGGGAGAGACCGCGGGAAATAGAAGATCCGTTTCGGATTCCATAAAAAAGGGAGAGAGAGAGGAATAGTCCTCGATTACAAGTTCACAGCGTTCCCTAGAAAGCGATATACTCTTCTTCCTGTTTAAGGGACGATATTATTCCCATGCACCTACCCTCAGTTATACTTAGATTTCAACAATTTTTACTTTCCTTCCATCTTCGTGACATTTTTGTTCTTATTTTTTTAAGCACTCACAACCGACCCCACCGACAACTAATTACAAGAGGTGTTATTTATCAGAACAGAATTAATTATGAGGAATCTAAGGATAAAGATTTGAGAACAGGGACGACGACGTTGTGTAAAACAAAACAAAAAAAATGAATTAGATAGGATTCATTTCGAAATTGATAACATTGATATCTTATACGCGCATAGTAGAGGTTTTTTTTTCATGATTTATGCGAATATAAAATTTAAATATTCAGCACGCAGCAAAAAAGAAGAGAAGTATAATAAGTTAAAAGGAAAATACGATGCGTGGTGTACTGCAAAGGTAGAGCAGCAATCTACGCGATGGCTATCCGCCGAAAGATAGATACCCATAATTAATTGACAACGAAACTAACCTCGCGCATCATGCGATCCTGGAAGCATTAAACATTACGTAGGACCGGTAAACTCCGCGGGTCGAACCAGATAACGAATCCAATCTTCGCGTGCAGACTCTCTTTTAACTTTCCACGAGGAGTAACTCTCGACGTGGTCGTAAGATCGAATGTACCGTTTAGTACGATACTATCTGATAAATGAAGGTGGACGCTGGAATGAATTAGGCGAGCTTGGTACGTTCATTCGTTCATTCGTTCGTTCGATTGTGCAACGTGTGCGCGAGATTTCTTTCGAAAAAAAAAATCCAAACGTATCGAATCCGAGTGAGCATGTGAAATAAAAATTCGATATGCCGGTTACACGTACTTATCTAAACGCCATACCTACCTATAAAAGCCGATATCGAAAGAGAATGAAAAATCTCACGAGGAGTATCGGTAAAAGCTGTAATGCAAAGGTCGCATGAGGTCCGAGTTTTATTGTAACATAACGGACAGTTCATTAATAACTAACAGTCCCGATTGACGCGACCAACCAACCAATAATAACAACAACAACAAAAAAAACTAACAAATATATTCCATTAGAAAATTCCATTTCCACACGAGCAAGCAGAGAAAAATTACATTATCCTCGATCGAATCGAATCGAATCGACGTGTCTTTAAAGACACATCTTTCCGGTTCTACGAACTGATAGAAATTACAAACGGAATGGTGTTCAGAGATCAAACTACAACGACAACGAATACCCCTGTGGCAACCAATATGAAATTCCACGATTAATCAAGTTTTTGTTCAGGACAAAATTAGAAATAAATCTCTCTCTCTCTCTCTCAGTGAGAAAAGAGAAAGCAAGATAGAATTAAATTTGGTGAGGGACTTGGGGGGACCTCTTATCATTATATAAATTAACTTTCCGCGTACGCGAGACGAATGAACAACTATCACAATAAGTTGCCCCCTTTATTTCGTTCTTCCCTTCTTTATTTATTTATTTCTTCCTTCCTTTCCGTCCATTAACCCGTTTCGCTTTCATCCACAAGTGCAACAAGGTTAGAGAAAACGAAAGAGGTGGTTCATGAATATTCAGCAGACAAGTTGTCCGCGAGAGGCTCGCGGCTCCGCCGACTAACGTATACTCTTGTTGATCATAAGTGGGTTTGTTTCGCTGATTGTTGTCGCATCGTATTGGTCCCCTCTTGACTCTCGATGCTGGTTACGGTGGCAGTGGGCCTAAGGGGGTCCCTTTGAATATGCATTGCTCGCGCAAGCGCCTGGATCGCGTATGCTTGCTCGCGATATGCCTGTTAGGCTTCTTATGCCTTCTATAATTTGCACCATGCCGATAAGAAGAGATTTCTACTACTACTCTCTTCTTAAAAAGGGATACGTACCCAAGTCCGTATCTCTATCGTCTTCTCCGAGCACAAGCCAAACTCAGGGACCGATCTCAAAACAAGCATGTGTATACTCTTGTCGATGTGTAATCCTCCTCTTTTTATTTTTCCTTCTCAGTAGAATCAATCCAATTGAAAAATAAACAAACGAGGCTCGTGTTAATCAGTTAAAGCCAGTTTCTCGATCAAAGAGAAATAAAATGAATAGCTAAAGATCAAATCATTAAATTTCAACGAAACCGAAACAAACGAGTCTCGCTAACGATTAATTAAATTATCCGTTATGGGAATGAAATGAAATAATAATAATATTAAAAAGCATAGGATTATTAGGCCATTCTAACGATGCGGGGGGGAGGAAAATGTGACTTGAATGTTTTCGAACTAATGATCCTTGGCGTCGGATCAATGGTGCATATCGCTGCGTACCTGTGCTAGGTGCATGAATCGTTGAGGGAACACGCGAGAAAGCTGGGCCCCACCGACGGACGATATATCCTCGCCTATCTCGGACCCCTTTCTCTCCCCCCCGCCCCCACCCATCCTATCTTCTTAGTTCTCGCGAGTTCTCCCCCCTTTCAGTAAGCCAACTCGTTCTTGCGATTTAATTTGCGAGATGGTCTGGCGAGCACCTCTCGTAGACGAGTGTGTTGTGTCTTCGTCGTTGTCGAACTCACGAGATTATACGTGACTTTCTTACTCGTACAGCAATGAATTCGTCTTTAGTTATCTACGCCTTCTTGTGTACGCGTGGATGCCGATCGTTAACGTTTACATTGGTTCCTTCCTTCCTCCCGTTAGAAAACGACGACGACGACGACACACGATATACAACATACAACTCTTCTTCTTCCTTTTTCATTTCAACATGGTTGTTTTCTTTTTTTCGCCACGAGTGCTTAACAAGAAGAATATCCGTAAAATTGTTATTCGCATTTTTTCAAATGATCCTATCGATAAATTGATGATTTATATACGATTAAGCAGAACCCTTTTTATTTTGTTTTTTGAGCAAACATTTCGCGAAAATAAGCAATGCACTAGTATTGATCAGGAACGAGACTATTCGTTATCGATCATTAGGATTAAAATCAATAATATTAAAAAGTCGTTGATATATTTTGCAACTAGCAAAGTTCCCGACGAGATAACGTTATCTGGTTTGATATAAAAACGGGTCCGTGTTGTATTGGGTTTATTAACCAGTAACAAAATGTTAAGGAAGGAGGAACTACCGGTGGCATTGACTTATCCGGTGGTCGATCTCTGCCACCATAAGACGACAGTAACGATTCTCTTGCGCAATCTCTGCGCACAAGAAAGAGAAATAAAGAAAAAGAAATAAAGAATGAGAGAGAAAGAGAGAGCTGGCTTTGCGACCTCGCGCTCGATTGCATCCATGGGGGAGCACGAATTATCGTCGGCACCTGGCACGCATGATTGAGCGATCACCGTCTCCCTTGACTCCCCTTGCCAACTGCATCAGCTTGGGATGCTCAACGGCAAGTAGGTAGGTAGGTAGGTAGGTAGGTAGATAGGTATATACAAGATTCTTGTTGATGCGTGTATACATATATGAAATATCTGCAGATGCGTAAGTTCGCGTGGCTCGTTACACGTTTTCTTCAGTAGTCAAGAATTCTCTTCTTGAATGTTAGTTGACTGATCGTCTCTAACGATGTTGATCGTTGATTGGTTGAATTCGTAGACCGAAAGAAACGAATAATCTGATCGATCAAGACCCGCGAAGATCTTCTCTGCCATGATAAGAGAGGTGGAAAAATAAAATAGGATAGAGAGAGAGTAAAAATATGAGTAAGAAATTTGGTCGTTTCTTCGGTAGGTATCCTGCTGCGATAATGAGGTCGACTAACATAAGGAAGCAACGATCCGTTTATATTAGATTCAAAGAGACTGATAGTCCTAAGTCACGATAGGAAAGATAGCTATTATTTAATTACGAGTCAACACACACACAGAGTCGAAATTTTTCTTTAAGAGGTGAACGAGAAAGAACGGATCGTAATATTTCGATTCACTCGTGATATCCTTTTATCCGTATTATCAATCCTATCGTAATTCCTTATACGACGACTAGTTCATAAAATCTAGAATTTCACGTCGTACGTCGAAGAAACACGCGCTTGTTCGGTTGTTCGGTTAGTTCTGCCAAAGACGTGGGTGGACGTTGTTTCTAACGTCTCTATATTTGATAGAAAAAAAGTTTTATCCTCTTGCCTTCAGGCGAATCGATCAATTGTTTAGAAAACAACAAGTAATTTCTTAGATCTTAGCGTGTCTCTAGATCGTTAAGGACAAATTAATTAAAGCATACCTTTGCAACAAAACTACCAGCACATTTCAAATTGAATCGTGACAATGGTGAAACCATCGGTCTTTCATTCCGTCCCATTAAGAGATAGTTCCTTAGACATTGACCAGTAACTTACTCGTCATAGATTCTTTTTTTCCAATACACACAGGTAGGGTGTATACTCTGTGTGTGTGTGTATCTATCAATATAATATAACTTTACCTATCACATAGATATATCCAAGTAAGTCAACGTATAAGCCTGTTATTCGCCAGTTTGAAGTGTGCGTGCACGTGGTAAACGCGCTTAGGGTCCCCTGATTGTGTCTCGCACGTCCGCGAGGAGGATTGATTTATCACACGTCAAGAGACAGATTGCCGTTCGGTTCTGTAAGAGTCGTCGTTGCCGCGGTTGGCAAGAAGCGAGAAAGCGAACGTGTTCGGTAAAAGGGACTACTACGGGACTGACTGAACAGAGAAACTCCTTCGCAAAAAGGAAAAAGAGAAAGATAGAATAAATAGAGATACGGGAAATCCCATGCGGGAGCAGATAGACCGCCAAGCCGAGCCAGTCGACCAAGCAACCTCGGTTATCTTACTCTTTTGGTCTAGCTAGTCCTGTTGGTGACTCGGACGTAAATGGAACGAACTGGCCGGGACTGCCTATGGTAGCTCTCAAAGATAAAGTCTACCTGAATCGTCTACCTTCCCCCCCTAGTATCTGTCGGCTTAATTTCGATTCGTAGACACTACGCGAGCGCGTTACTTTGATGCGAAAAGTCGATTAGAAATTTCGATTAGAACGATTTATTTTTCTAATTATATTTCCATTGGCACGTATCGGAAAAAAATGATGAGAATCAATTTATACGATTGGCACGTACAGCGACACGAAATTAATCGGATGAAGTTAGTCTCGGGTACTTAGGATGCGCGCGCATAGCGATACGAAATCAACAGCATGAAGTTAGTCGCGTCATAGTTGCGTGCATTGTTCTTCTTTTGTTTTGTTATATATACGCCAAAGAAGTATAACTTTTTACATGCGTATATGAGTACACACATATCCGTGTTATTTTGTACCTCTTTTCCCTTCCATTCCTGATCCTCATCCTCATCCTTTACGACTAAGGGACAATTTCGAAACTCGTGGTTAAGCGCGAAGCGTGACGTTTCATCGATAAAGATGCGCGTAGAATGCATAATTAACCGGTGATATCTAATTAACATGGGGACTGCCTTCGGAACGCGTGTACTTTAAAATACATACGTCCCGTTTTTTAGAAATGGTAAAGGGGAATAATAAAAGAAACAAAAAAAGAATTTCGAAGGAGGCGTAGGTTGTTGCGCCATAAGAAAAAAAAGAGAAAAAAAGGGGGACTCTTGCTTCGGCAGCAGGTTGTTGGTTGGCGTGCAAGAGAGGTAGATCAGGTGGAGAGTCGGGTCAGTGGAAGATAAGCAGGTTCAAGGACCAGTGTTCCGACAACGTCCTTTTCTTCTATGTTACTTTCGACGAATGAAAAATAAATAAAAATAGAAGGCAAAGCGAAAAGGGTGAACATTATGTTTGAGACTTTTCGTAAGTAGATAAAAGGTTGATAATGAGCGTTGACCCAAGGTCTCGTGAGATAACTGAACGATGGTGGACATCTCGAGCCAAGGGCCGTGCTGGTATTTGGATCCTTGTCGCTGCTACGCTTGGGATCATTATAGTGATTAATGCTGATGGATTCTACCGATAATACTGATTTATCGATGTCACCCGCAACGAGTCCGCGACTGGTGACGAGATAAATGGTTGACGTTTACTATCGCGCCATTTGACAAAGGAAACATGAGAGATTGATAAAAACCCAAAATATATTCTAAATTATAAGCTAATTCAATATAGAATCATTCTCAAACAAGTATAATTAAAACAATTGTCATTAATTATTTATTACAATTTCCTATACATTTAGTTAGCATCTTTTATCCATATCGATTATTATTATTTATATGATAAGTGAAGTTTGAGTTGAAAATCACGGGACAAGTCGGGAACGAAATCGATCGTACGGATCGATGATCAAGAAGAAGGAGCTAAATGGATTTCGAAAGAGTTGCTTTTTTCGAATACACCCAGTCTTTTCATCTTACTCTTTGACCCAACAACGATATCCTCTCTCTCTCTCTCTCTCTCTCTCTCTCTTTTTCTTATTCTCAAGCCTTCCCTTTCTCTATATATCTTTGTCTCCCTTTCTCAGGGTGGAATATATGTACATAGCCACACGGTGTTTCCTCGGTGGTGCGCCTTTCATGGCGTGGGCTAATGTATTCTATTCGATTAAACAAACACAGTATCTCGCGGAGAAGCTTGTACATACGCATGGTCCCGGTAATGCCGAGGGCCTGTGGAGAGAAACCGAGAGAGAAAGAGAGAAGAAAGAAAAGGAAAACGCGATCCGAGTACATATACTACAAAGTCGGGCCTCCCACCTCGCGAGTGAGATTGAATAGCCTGTGATTTGATTATCATTTTTAAGACATCATCCTCGGATAAGTCGTGCGCCGACTTAGCTTGCACAGTCCAACAACAACGGAGTATAAACGAAACGTCTGTAAAATCAACGAACCCATTTGTTCTTTTCCAAAGGCAGAAAAAGGGCGACCGAATTTTTGTTGTTAAAAAACTTAACTATAAAGATAAGTAAATGAAAAAATACGAGAAGAGATATAACAGAGAAATGATAATTCATATCATTTTATTTCTGGATGTAACTAATGCGACCGAAAAAAAAGAAGTAGAGCTCGTTGGAGCGTGCAGAGAGCAGGTAGCTCGTAAAATTTCGTAAATCGTGTCGAAACGAACCCACGCTTAGCAAACGCTACACAGTATTTCGAGAGAGTTAATTCGTGGGCGTTGTAAAACTTACATGGGGCATTGTCTCCTTCCGTCGTACACGTGAAATATTTGGAAAGCAGCGAGCATTATCGCGTGCGCCCCCTCTAAAAGAGAATAAGTAGCTCTTTTGTGATGACGAGTAGGGTAGGGTGCTGTTGGTTATACGAGAATTTATACTTTTCAATGGATTTTTCTATTTATCTTTTTCATTTACTAGCTCGAGTTTTGATTTCGTAGTTAAAAAACAGTCTCGTATGAAAAAGTCCAGAATTTTTATTTCGGCATCTATTTCCTTTCTTGTTTTTTTTCGGCATGACTGTGCGAACAGGCCGAGAACCGACAAGTAAATTCCCATCGTCGTTTATAAACTCGCCCCTTGAAATTCTCCAAGCTCGTATATGATAATTCGCCGTAAACCGAACGGTCAGAAGAAGAAGAGACGTTAAAGTCTCTATGGTTAACGCCAAGATGGCAATTCCCCGGTTCAACTAAAATGTTTCGATAAGCTCGATACTCCTTGTTGTTGGACCACCCTTTAAGCAGGACTTTGCTTTACGAGACAACATTTTCTTCTTTTTTTTTAGATTTTATCGACACCAGTAAAAACGAAGATCAAGGTTTCTACAAGAGAAGATTAGAAATCTGTGGATTTCGATATAAACATTCTAAATTATTTATTATCCGTCCTATTATTATGTCGGACACTGTCCGACAATAAGCCCAATTTAGCGTTTATTTGTTAATACGTAAAAATACAATGCTTAACGAAGAGAAAATCCAACAAATCTAGTATAAAATTGTAAGTTGTATTGAATGAAATAAATTAAAACCCGTATCCGAAACACGACACCAGTCGATCGATTAATTTTTTTCGAAAACTCGAATAAAGAAAAAAAGAAAGGGCGACACGTACATTACAAAACAATTTAATTAAACCCTATCGAGTTGAAATTAAATTCCGACGATTTTTCGGATTGATAAGAGTAACGTTGTTACACGACAATCAAAAATTTATATCCGAACTTAAGTGCTCGAGCAACTTTATGTCATTCAACCTGATCGTCGTCCTCGTCGTCGTCGTATCAGCTTAATTCATTTGATCTTTTTTTATTCCCCTTTTTGCTTTCCTCTTTTTCGAAATTTCAGCTCGATATAAAGATTATTCGATACCTACCACCACGCGGAAGAGATCCGGCTATCTGTTGGCGACCTCGTCGCCCTCGGCACGTCTGTCCATCTCAAAGTTTGCATATATTCGTTCGATCGATCGAAGATCATACGCGTGGGGTCTACGAGATTTTCTTTCTCTCTGTTTCTCTCGCGGATGATATCCACCGTCTCGGAAACGCAATAAACGTCACCGAGGCAACGTGGTATGGGCTCGTTCGAGGGGACAGTTAGGTGGCCGCTTTCCCCACGCATGGTGGAAGGAAGGCCATAGGAAAGAAATGTGGCGCTTAAATAAGAAAGAAAGAGAGAGAGAGAGAGAGATAGAGAGAAGAAGGTTCAGGGAGAAGATTACCGCGCGAGTTCTGGGCTCAAGCATAAGTAAGATCTCGGGATTTTATGTCGTTACCTCACACGAAGCTAGCCGACTCGAACCACCAACCGTTAAGAGAACCCTCCCCACCTCCTCCACCACCACCACCTCCTCATCTTCATCTTTTACCTTTTCTTCCCCTTCTCAGGCGCCTCTGAACCGATCCGATCCGATCCGCATCTCCCCGAGCGATCCTCACCGTGGGTGGATCGGACGCGTAAACAGGTGTAGCAGCAGAATCCTGACCATCCGGACCTCGACTCACGATGATTCATGTAAACGCGTGTACGAACGTATAACCCAACTTGTCTGTTGGTATGCACGACCGACACCTACCTATGTGGAATCCGACTGGGACTAACGATTCCTTACCAAATCCGGTATCTATCCGGTTTATTTTTACTAATTTCTGACAAGGTTAAAGAACGACGGAATGATTTGCATCGACTAAACGTTTCCTTCACCACCACCATCACAACTCCTCTCAAATCTATCGCGTGGTATCTTATAGACATACTTTCAAACCGAAAAAAGCTAATTTTTTCGGTTTTTACAACTATAATACATTAAAAATATTTTAAACTTCAAAGAAAGAAATCTACGTATGATCGACACGCGAACGGATATATAGCAATAAACGTGTTAAGATAATAGACTGAAAAAAAATTTGTTGGCTTTGACTTTCTTCTTTTTTTATCTAACACAATTCAGGTTTTAACAACGAGTCATCGCCTGGGGCAACCGATGCGAGAGGAGGAAGAAGAAGCCCTGCATGGTTTTTTTTTTAACCGCCGATTGGAATTTACGAGCCCCTGGGACACGAGAGGTGTTGGGCGCGATCTTTGAAATGAACACAAAAAAAAGAAATCAAAAGAAGAAAAATTCCTTTATTGTCGTTGATCATTTTCTCAAATCGTGGCCTTTCATTTTTACGATTAATTCCACGACGATCGATAATAATTGATAATAATCGGGGAAGCAATTTAAAATAAAAAAATTAAAAACACACACACACACATACATTTCATACTCGCTTATAAAACGTTGTTGGTTGTATGCTCGCACGTAATAATGTAGAACTCTGATTTTAATCGGAAGAAGGTAGATATCTGCGACTGTAAATCAATAAACGATATGGGGGCCCCTTTGAAGAATCCCTCGGACCATTATTCGCCATAGGCGGTTCGAAGGAAAAATAAATAATAGGGCGACGGGATTCGCGCGAATCGTTTCGTTCATTCGTTTATTCGTTTGTTCGATGAGCGAGGAGAGTGCGCGAGTACAACGAGAGTAATATACCTGGTGTACCGGATTTTTCTTTGGCGTCTCTTACAAACGTATGAAAGAAAAAGAGAAGAATCAAAAGGAGAGGAGAGGAGAGGAGAGGGAACGCGACCAACCGACCGACCGGTCGTTACTTAGTAGCTTATTTATTTTTGCATAGATAATCCGCGGGAGATACGAAGGGAGATGTGGGTGGAGCCGCGCCGTGCTTGAGTCACGTGTGATTAAGCGATGTTATCCACGGTTCTCGGTGCCGTCGCACCTGTATACTCGAAACGCCTACGTCGTACCTCTTCGACTCCTTTTCTTCTCTCTCTCTATCTCTCTCCTTTTTTATTCCGCGCCTTCTTATCCCCCTCGCGAACCGAGCACGGGATCGAGGACCCCAAAGGATTGTCCTTTGTTCGCGTTAAAAAGAAATAAGTCAAAAACAAAACAAATATACATTTATACGTAGATATATATTATATATGCATACGGCACACTAAATCTGACCATAAATAACGTCGAACGTTTGAACCAACGCCTGTGTATGTGCAGATATTATATGTATATTTATAGTTAATTAGACGAAAGAGTGAATACGAAAAAAAAGAGAGAAAGAGATAGAGATAGAAAATGTGATTTTAAGTCTGATTCGAAGAACCAATAATAGATACGAATAGTTAAGGGTTGAAAGACTAACGATAGTCTTATGATATAAAATAATAATAGAAAGCTGTAAGACTAGAAAATGGTATCGGTCAAGCGTGCACCGAACGGCGCTTTCTAGTTTAACTACGATAACGTTCGGCATTCTTCGTTGTTTTTAAATTAAACAAAACTCGAATGAATTATAGAATAAGTGAAACGACGATTACGATTACGATGAGGACGAGAACGACAACGACAACGACGAGGAGGAAAGACGACGACGGTATATTATATATATATCGGAAGAACAATAACGGTAAATTATCTGATAATGGAATCTGAAAAAATTCTTAAAGCCGGCAGGCAGCGTGGTGGGTCGTGCAACTCGCAGCAAAGCACAGGCACAGGCACAGCACACCTGTCGTTGCACAATTTCTCTCTCACACAATCGAGAGAAGAAAGAGGGGAAAGAGTGAGAGAATGAGGGAGAGAGAGAGAAAGAGAGAGTTGAGTTCTCGCTCTCGTTTGCGCGAAACGCGTATCGGACACGCGCGGCTTTAATTCGCGAAAAATGACTCTAACGGCAGCAACAGCAGCAGCAGCGGCTCGTTGCAGCACGCCACGGACTCGTGTCAGGACGTATTTATAATTGCCCGTTCCTTCCTAACCGATCTATAGCGGCTCCATACAGAGAAAACAAGTGAAGGAAGAAGGGGACACTGCACCCATGACTCAGCGCCCGCTTTCCTTTACTTTACGGAACCCTTCTCTCTCTTTTTCTCTTTCTCTATCTCACGCGATCGTTCTCGTGACAGAGAGAAACGTAACCGGGGATTAACATCAACTTCAAAGAGAATTATCCAAATTAATTACTATTAAAGTATATAATACACATTCGCTTAGTGATATTATCATTTTCACATTGTAAGGATGCATAAAAATAATGATATGAACACTATTAAGAAAAGATATTATTTTTCTCTGATGAAATTAGTTGTATATCTAGTCCGAAAAAATTCAGATTATCAATAAATGTGTCAAAGGTAAGTTGGACAGGTTAAAGATTTCTAACCTTTATATATTTCGATCTTATTAAACGTTTCATCCCTTCATCGGGATTTCTTCAGCAACTGAAATTTTATTATGAACTTTTTCTGAAAAATATACATTATAAAACATTAAAAGATATGTGGGACGAGCGCCTCCAAGTCAAATACTGAAATAGGCATTCGTGAAGACATTAGACATAGGCCCTGGATAGCTCAATGGATAAAGGCAGTCGCCCGGAAAGCAGGAAATCCAGGTTCGAATTTTTCAGTTCAGTCAGTCCAACAGCCCAATTTTTTTCACGAATATTCTACAGATAGTTATTTAATATTACCTCAGAATCTTTTTACATATTTACGAAGAGACATACACCCTTATATTATAAAAAAATAAACTGTATTTAACATTAACAATTCGGTATATCCTAAAAACTGTGTTATATATTCAAACACTGAAACTTCGAATGAAAAATCATCGTAGATGAATTATTATTTTATTAGAAAGAGAGAAAATATATAAAGAGAGGAGATAGATCCTTTTATATGATAGAATAAGAATAAAAATAAGAAGCGAAGAGCCGTCAAAGAATATCGTGGTAGTCGTATCGGGTGATTCAGTAGCTTCTTACCAAAGCGGTTACCACTGGGCGACTTACCGAAGCGAGTAATGCAGTACTCGTGTACCAACGTCGATATGCTGCCAATGGAGAGAAGAAGGGTGAAAGAAAGAGAGAGAGAGAGAGAGAGAGACACACAGACAGAAGGGGTGTCTCAACTTGCCCGTTGCTCGGCTTATAATCGCCGTTCAATAAGAAAACCGCTATCTCTTGCCGCTCCTTGAGTCGATATCAGAAAGCAAGCAACCAACCAACCAACCCAACCAACCAACCAACCAGCCGGTATGGTGTGTCCGAGATCGGTCTAACAGTCGTCTCTCTCTCTCACTCTCTCTGTTTCTATCTTTTTCTTTCCCTTTTGACGGCGGTACTTTTGACAACACCGACACATATACCATACACCAGTAGATTCTCCTTTAACTTCGCTTCGGTTGTAGATCGGCTAACGATTACTTCGCCTGATTTAAATCTATGCGAACCGGTAGACGTAAAGATTTTTGTCTACTACCTTTAGCAAAAATATGATCGACGAGTTTTCAATCAACTCTATATCTAGGAAAAAAAAATCCTTAACAAAAGGGCGAAATACGTTTACTATCTATCGATCAATCATCGTCACCTTCTTAACATAACAACGGATAAAACAAGTAAGTAAAAACTTGTTATTTGCATTAAGTCGTAAAAAATCATTTCCAAGGATAAGGGCGAATCGGAAAAAAAGTTCCTTTTCTTTCGTTTATTCTATGTCTACGTCATAAGTTAAAGAAAAATATTAATGGCATCGAAACGTTTAGACAGAAGAAATGAAGATATCAATTTATTAACTATCGGTATGGAAAACAGATACACAAAATGGGGAGAATGAAAGAAATGAAAGGAAAAAGAGGAAGAGAGAGAGGAAAAAAAAGAGAGAGACGGTACGCGTAAAAGGTAAAAGGATCGAAGTAAGTACCTTAAGCGTAGCTATGGTTTCCCAAGAACGGCGAGAGTGGCTCGTTTATTCCGCGGTTCTATCGGTTCTATCGATTCTCTCTCTTTCTCTCTTTCTCTCTCTCTCAAGAGATCGCACCTGTACGAGATCGGAATCCAAATCGGAATCGGTTCGATTCGAAAGCCACAGAACGTCCGCATTATATGCACGGCGAATAAGGACGGAAGCTACTACGTAGCATCTAAGAAAAAGAAATAAGAAGAATAAGAAGAAAAAGATGGGGGAGAATAACGCGGACACGAGGCTTGCATTCCCGGCTTAAGTGAATTCCGCATGCGGCACGCGGTGGTGTCGAAAATGGTTTGCGTGCCACGAGGAAGCTTCTCCATTTGACTTTACCAGGAGAAAACTTCAACGTTTAAACGTATTGCGAACTTAACTCGCAGGTTGCTCCTGCGAATTACGTGCCATTCCATTTTCTATATTAGAAACTGACTCCTTCAGTAATTAGAATCATCGTGCAACGTTAATGGATGGAATATCGAGAATAACGGTGCCATTGCATGAACATTTGATTGATTTCTATTTCTTATCGTATTAATTTGTGTTGCATTTTTCACTTAATTCTTATTAAGAAGTTCTAACTATTCAAAGAATGTCGATTTTGCATTAATTTTCATCCTTATTTAGCCTGTGGAATTGTTTATCCATTGGTTGGCACCCGGATGGGTATCGATTGACGCGTAACATTACTTCACGGTGACCAAGTCGAGTTGAGAGTACATAGAACCACACTTAGGGAATCTTAGGATGTGCGAGAAGATGTCTTTTACGTTCTTTCGTTTACCGAGGTTAAAGTTTCTTCCGAGGTAGTCATGCGTTGGCCATTATATTATAAAACTTCTCACGATTACCAGGAACTTAACTTTTTCTAGTCTAGTTGCAACATTTTTTGTTTATAACGAGACCAATAACCAACTTATTCAGCGAATACATCGATATGAGATTCACGATCGATGTTAAACAAATACAGTGACGCAAAGATAATGAATTGAAATAGTAACGATATAAACATTAGTTACTAAAGACTGGATATATCGATAATATCGTCGAGGTAGGTTCCAATGTGTACGCGTTAAAAACGATCGTACGGCCAATTAGCGGGGTAATCAATTCGGTAAGCAAATCTTTCTTTTTTTTTTTGTCTTCTCGCTCGTGCCCGCACGCCACTTATTGGCCTAATGAAAGACAGTGTCCAAGTGGAAGCCGCGCGAGGATGCATCAGAATTCAAACGAGCACCTCATCATCTCAACGACACGAACTAAGAGACGAAGGGAGAGTGAGAACGAAAGCAAACAAGCAAGCAAGCAAGAAAGAGAGAGAGTAAGACGAAGCTCGCACACGGGGCCTTAAGAAAACGGGCCTGTTCGGGTCCTCGTGTCTGCTTAATATTCACGGCGTGGCACCACGGAGAGTTAATTAATTCAACTTCGGTGCGCACACACGAAACCCCTCGAAGGATCCATGTAGGTAAGAAGTATTTAAGTATACACACACACATATATATATACTTTGCAAGGAGTCTCGTGTAAGACGTGATTTCTTTCGGGAGTAGAAGTGGATTTTGATTGGCGCTAATGTGTGCTCGATCATCCGTGATTTGAAGTGTCACAATGTTGTCCTGATCGGATCACGTATTATACATATTATACATACATTTATTTATTCGAATCGTTATCCCAGTAATCGGAAATAAAATCAAAAAAGTGACATCAAAATAAAGAAATAAAGCAAGCGAGCAAGAGATACAAGAGACAATGGTACACGGAAGAAGGATATGTATCGAATCGGGGTGACGTTATATATCGGAAAGTAATAGGGAACTTAAAGTACCGATTTAAGATGGCCGATAAATCAAAGAACGAGGTTTTCGATCGACGTTAAGATCGGATCGATCGAGTGTCGCCATGGATCGTTAATTCTACGAAAAAGGACGAAGGAAAAGTTTACGATTCTATCGCGAAAGAGGTGACCCGCCGGGGGCTATCGTTGAAATTATACGAGAGGGTCAAACGTAAGTAACTGAAGTGAGTGAATGAGCAAAAAAGAAAGATAGAGAGAGAGAAAGAAGAGAAAACTTTGGACGTGGGCGCCATGGATTTCCGGTGAAGTTACGACGCGCGTTTGATCTACGGACAACAATTAAGCACGGCATTATAAATACCGCGATACACGCTTGCCAACATAACTTCTCCGACGCTTTGAACGCCCGGAGGCACTGCAATGGCGGCTGAAAGATGCGTGCTCGGAACACAAGAAGGTTTCACCTACGCACACCAAGCTAAACGTTTGAGGTCTTGGCACCCGCGCAAGAGGATTTTTCGCCACAGTCCCGTTAATTCTTTATTTTAAATAAAGCGTCGCACATATTTTTAACTTTAATCCTCATGCTGGTTCACGTTAATACTTCGTAAAAACATCGATAAGAAATAATTTTCAATACTTTTCTCAGGTGACATCATCGATCACTCGACCAACGAAGCTTTTTATACAAGGAGGATTTATAACACTGCGATCATCCTTCTTGTATATAAACTTCGTGACTCAACCAATCATTCTACTTATTTAATACCACCTCCAACGATCTATATAACAAAGAAACAAACAGAAATGGAACCTAAAACGAAGAGCAGAAATGCGAAAAATAATTTCGCGTTGCTGAACGAGTTTATTAAACGTTAAAGGACCGGTCGAGGGTCTCTCAAATTATCCGATTCGACATCGATCGAAAAATGGACTCGCTAATACACTGGTTAAGCTTTATTTAATCTGGCATAAAAGTATGAGAGAAAAGAAAAGAATCGGAGTGGCGCAATCCACCATAATAAATGCGCGCGTGTCAGCGTGACCGTGCGTGCTCGATCTTTCCAGTCGACTTTAGTAGTTTATAGTGTTCCTCCTCCTCCTCCTCCCCCTCCCTCTTCTTCTTCTTCTTCTTCTTCTCTACGATAATGCACGCTTTTCTCTGGCAGTGTCACCGTCGCAAGGAGGCATAGCATTAACTGGCCGTTGCCCGTCCCTGCTGCTGTTGCTGCTATTGCTGCTGCTGTTGCTGATGCTTCTGCTATTTGAGAGAACGATAGAGATAGAAGAGTGATCAGATTCAGCCATATAGAAGATTCCTCGGTCCTCCAACGAACGGTAGTTGGTATACGGTAGCCGTCAGCGTGTCAACCGTTGACTAATGGATCCACGCTGACGAGAAGACGTAGTTGTAGCACGGAATCCTAGCACGGACTAGAGTAAGTAACGTACTCTGGTAGCGATCGGTAACCTGGTCCCAAGGCACACATCACCTTATTATAAATAGATACTTAAGAACATCGAATGCCGCTTCTACTTTTGTTTTTCTCTCTTACTTTTATCTCCTACCAACCTCCTACCTACCTCCTCCCATACTCTCGCATCACAAGATTCATCTTATCGAGGAAGAAGAAGAAGAAGAAGAAATAAATTACATTCGTTTGGTCTAGACCTCTCGATTAGACACGAGGTACCACTGAACGTTCCCTACGTTTCTTTCTTATCTTCCTATTTTTGATTCTTTCTCTTATTCTTCTTCTTCTTTTTAATTCTCATATTTCTTGTCATTGACCTTGTTTATCAGTACAGGTATATATTATTCGGTTCAGATAGATATCTATTAAAAACAATATTAGATTTATATTCCGATTATATACTGTAATTTTGAAAACCATTTAACATGGTCGTCGAGTTGTACGATAAATCCTTATTTAATCAGTAACCATCGATCTTCACTCGTGGATAGTTGGAAAATCGTACAATTAAATCTTTATTCTGGCAGGTAATACTCGATTTTCGAGAACGCGATCCACCAACGAGGGAAACCTCGTCCTGGACGCGTTAAGATCGTCGTTAAGATAACCGAGCAGACAATTCCCGATAGTTAAATCCAACGTAGTTAAATACTTTAACGAGTAAGCCCTTCGAACACGGGAATTCATAGATGCCCGTGGTGTGTCCGTACTAAACAGAGATTCATCTTATCGGAGATGAAGAAATAAATAAACTATGGGGGTCTCTAGCAGCACACGAACACAACCCCGATGATGGTGTATTGTCGTCGTAGTCGGGTACTTTAAAAGCGAGCAAGTAGCTTTCTCGACCGAAAAAAAAACATCGCGCTTTACTATCGACTTCTCTTTAGTTATCGAACAAATTCGTCGTCCTGACTCAAACTTTATATCCTTTTCGATATCGCATTTGCGGTGATAAAATCCTATAGGAGAAAAACGCGTACGTTGTTCTAACGATAAGTTACCTTACTTACGTACCATTTAAATTATATCGATTAATCTCTTGAGACAAGTTAGAAAATTCGTTAGGTGATGATAACGACGTAAGGTATATTACTGATAAAATGACGTCCTCTTATATACCTAGTAGATGATAACGATCTCACGTACGTAATTACTTGCTTGGTAATAATTGGAGAACTCAGAGAGAGAAAGAGTGTATTACATACGCTTATACACTCTTAACTATTTAATACACGTACACGCACACGCACACGCACGTGTATCCATATAACGTGGATATAAACTTTGTATGGCCATCGCAGAAACAGAGATGAGAGGTAGAAAGGTATGAGAACACGAGGAAGATCCGTAAAGAAGAAGAAGAAGAAGAAGAAGAGAGTGGGCGACCCACGTCGCAATCACCGATGATTTAGCCCTCGGACTGGCGTACCTTCCCTACTCCACCTTTCCTTTCCCCCATTCCTCTCCCCATTCTCTCTCTCTCTCTCTTTCTATACTTTTCCGGCACTCCTTCCTACTTCTCCCTCATTCGCGAGAAGAGTCAACCCTCGAGTGTTGCCCCGTTGCCCGTTGCTTGATTTATCATCGACCTCTCCTTCCTTCTCAACTTTCTTCTTCCTTCACGACTCCTTGTCCTTGTTCTGCCTCTTAACCCTTCCTCTTATCCTTAAACCCTTTTTGCTTCCTTTTTCTCCTCCTTCTTTTTCTTCTTTTTCTTTTCCTTCTTCTTCTTCTTCTTCTTTCCAGTTTACCTTCCTTCTCGTAGGGTTTGCCGTATGGAACAGGTGACAGGTTCTCATCTAATACAATTACCGTGAATGACCGTTATTTATGGGCGCAGGGAAAACGTCGGTGATAGGCCCTGATGGATGCAATCCGAAAGGAAAGAGTTGAAAAAGATAGAAAAAGGGGCGCGGTACGTGGCAACCTTCGGGCAATCGAGACAGAACTATGTTGAACTGTGATTCAGAGCGCATAATGCGAGGTGTTGAGGTAGGTCGGAAATCGACGTTAATGATCATGCGTGGGTGCGAATTAAACAACGTGGAAGAAGTACTTGACTTGCTATCAAATATCCAAGTATCTTCTGTTATTTTCATGATAAAACGTTTATCTACCTATCTAATCATCTTTAATCCTTATTATATTTCTTTTTATTTTATCGACAAATTTCTAATGACATTTTTTAATCGTATGGACAAGATGATAAAGCGTGAAGATAAAATTAATATATAAAACTTGGAGACGTGTTACTGTTCTGTCTATAAAATCATGAATAATTGAGAAAAAATTTATAATTGGAAAAAATCTAATGGCATTTAATACATTTTAACTTCGTATCACTTTAATTTTTTGTATTGAATGCATCCCGACGACGACCGGGTGCCGACCAAGAGAAGCCTTCTTTATCGTTTCCTTATAGCGAATTCATTTTATAAAAATAATACAAAAAAAAAAAGGATAGAAGAATAATTGAAGAATAATTTAAAATAACCGAGATTATATTGCAAAAAGACGACGACGGGGTGAGCGTGATTTTACTCGCGCCCGTGCGTTAGTGCGTTTTAATTGGTATCGAAACTCAATTACCAGAGATTAAAGAGGAATTTTTGTTCACCTGCCAATGGCGTCGCGAGAACCTTGCTTCTTCGACGCTTCCTCTCGCGGCAGATAAGGTTCTTCTTACTCAGCGTGCATTTTGCTTTCATTCCTTTTCATCCTCCTCCTCCTGTTTCCTCCTCCTCCTCCTCCTGTTTGCCCTGCTTCCTAACCAGCCAGTTTTGCTCTTCCACACGATTCAATTTATCGGGTCTTAAGATACGCTCCAGTCGGCAAAACGCGTAGGAATATCTTTTCTATTCTCTCGTTGGTCATCGTTTAAAGTCTTCCGCCTCTTTTAAGTATCCCCTCCCCTCCCCACTCCACTTCCCCGCCTCGTAGTTCACCTAACAACGTTAAGAAACCTCCCGGAAAGAAGAATACCCGCGTCCACACTATGCAGGACCATAACTCATGTGACATTTAATGGAATTAGCATAGCAATCTCTTAGGTTACTCTACAGGGTGTCCCATTCTAATCGTTACACACGCAAATATCATTTAATAATAATCAGATGATTTATTTTTATACAAGTAAGATTGTTGTTAAAGTAAATTGATAACGTTAAATAATCAAAACGTTAATTTGAACTTAATGAAATTTAACATTGATTTCATTAAAATCATGAATTATTAAGTTTCATATTTGATTTGATCGATTGAAATGAAACGCCTTGTATATAAGTTTTGCTACGTACTCTCTCTCTCGATTCTCGGTATCATGAAATAAGGAGAGAAAAGAATGTGAAGGAAATAGAATAAAAAGAATATAAGGTGTTCGTGAGGTGACGCGCCTAGGCTCAACCCTGTTCCGTCTCCCAAGGCACGTCGTAAGGATCGAGAGTCTACGGTAATCGCACCTGCATACGGTACTCGAGATCCTTCGAGCGTATCCTGTTTTTCTTGGCTCCTACGTCGCAAACCTTCGATTTATTACAAGAGGCTAAAGACCGGCCAGAACTTTGATATAGATTCAACTATATATAGTTTTGATCCAGTTGTTGGTTGTTGTTATGGGTTTAAATTGCAGAAAAAATAGCATATTTTCAACAATTTTTTTTCTATATAAACAATGGAATTCTTATTCAATCTTTTTATAACATTTAAGATACATATTTAATAAAGATTTTCTAAAATTTTGCATGAAAAATATTAAAAACTCAGCCATTGCGACCTCATTTCCGGTAACTCTACCGAAAAAAAGTGCTTTCGCGTTGACAACAGAACTCATGAACGGTGGGGGTCCTTTAGTGGAAAAAATAGGATCTTTTAGAGAATACCTAAAACTAGAAATTGGACGAACGGAAAAAAAAACAATTGAAATTCGGATTTTTAGCAACGTTTTTCGGCAAGAACATTCAAATTTCGCTACAATTTGCATCACATTTTGGTTTCTTAAAATTAGATTTGATGACAACAACTTAACACAGATTTAACATTCTTAAGTAATAATTCTTCTGAAAAGTGTAACACGAAAAAAAGAAAAAGAAAAACAAATGATATCAAAGTTGTCGTGCGAATCAGCACCTTCGAATGGTGGTCTTGGAAAGATAATCGTCGGTGTCTTTTAAACGTGACTCGGAAAGGTCGATTAAACGTGCGAATGAGAAAAAGAGAAAAATTTCTTAGTCAGAAAAAGAGAGAGAGAGAAAGAGGGAAAGTATAGTCAAGCCGCTGTGATTAGAGCTCGCCGCCTGGTGATTTGTGGCCTCGGTTGCCTGTTAATTGTCACCAAGACGCCCTCTCGTACTTTATATCTTCGTATGGTGGTGGTGCGTGCTAGCTAGCTAGCCGCCATCGAACCACCTTTTATATTTAAACCGCGCGCTATCGTTCTCTCGCTGATTTTTTACATTTCCTTTTTCTTGCCGTTTCCTTTTCGCAGAAAAAAAAACAAATAAAAAACTCATGTGTGTACTTATGCACGCACGTAAAAAGTTATACTTATTTAGCGTAAGAAAACATTTTTTTCGCAATCTATATGCCTTATAACGTTCCACGTTTGTTTGTGATGGATACTTTCTTTTTATAAATACATTTTTATAATAAAAATTTAAATGTATACTGATACTGGTCAAAAATATCAAAATGTAGATATCAGTCAACACTAAATATAAGAGAGTTATATTAAATGACTTTTATGCACCAACGGGCATGGCGCGGTGACAGCACAAATTCCTGCTGGATCATTTTAAGTCAAGCGGCGCTTGAGTACGATTAGAACTTGGATCTCGACAACTTCGTGGTGTCGATTTTTCGGTCGCATCTCACTTCACTTTCCAAAACGCGCCAAAAGAAGTATAACCTAAAAAAAAAAGAAAAGAAATAATAAAAAGTAGAGAAAAAATAAAAGGCGGAAAGAAAGAGAGAGATTGAGAGAGAATGAAAGGTTAAAAAAAATTAGGTTGTAGCAAAAAAAGACAGAAAAAAAGAGGTTTTACCAAGAGATAAAGAAGGAACCCGTAGGAAACTCTTTAAACAGCGTCTCGCACGCGCAAACCACTCTCGAGAAATGTTTCTCGAACTTGTCCCCTGCCGTGACTAACGTTGTACTTCCGATCGTTAGATAACTATGCAGAAAACTGGCTCGTTCTCTTGTAAAGAGAGAGAGAGAGAGAGTGTTTTCTCTATGTGTCGCATTCGAGACCTAAGTTTAATATACGTTGAATAAAGCGATCGAAAACGATACTTACTTGGCTCTTGCATCTTCTACTCTTCCCCTTCCTTCCTATTTTCTGTTTTGAAAAATAATCCAACTTTTTCACAAGAGAAAATCTAGATAAAGAACAAACGTTCGAAATGGAAAGGTGTCTTCTCCCATAAATGGGTGGACGACAAGGACGAAGAAGGGCTACTACTTGAATGCACGTGGGTACGTTTAGGAAGGGGTATCACGTTTAGGTAGATATATATAATACAATACTATAGAAGAAGAGAAAACTATGGTGTGCGCGTGTGCACAATGGCTACGTCCGTCAAGGTTGGATCCTCTTAATTAACTCGACTGGCTACAACGTTTCTACTCTGTTAGACATGCCGTGCATTTCTTCCTTTCCTTTCGAGTGCGTATCACCATATCTCTTTCTCTCTCTCTTTCTACTATTTCTACTCTTTGAAGTTGGGAGCGGTATCCTTTTGTCGGGATGAGTTGTGTCGCCGAGTACGAGTCCCTGGTGTCCGTCGTTATTATATCACTCTCATTATGCGAGCTTGCGCCAACGGCGGTACCAGTCCGATATCCCGCACGTTCCGCACCACGACATCCACTTTTCTCCGAGTATACCTCTACTCTCTTCTTCTTATTCTACTTATTCTTCTTGGACTGTTTGTTTGTTTGTTTGTTCGTGCTCGCACATGGAAAGAAGATACAAGAAAACTACTACCGTGAGACGACGATTACCAACCAACCTACCCGATTTCTTGCAGGTGCTGTTAGATCCTTGATAAAAAAGAGAGAGAAAGAGAAGGTCGCGTGTCAGGTGATGTTTCAAGTATGATAATAACTACACGACAGTTTCTTTCAAGGAGTTTCACTTCCACAAAATCCAAAACTGGATCGTACAATCGAATCGAATTAAATAGGAAAATCAATGTTTTTCGGTTCTACACCAACGCACAGGAGTATCTGTGCGTTTCGTATGATCAGAAAAAGCTGTCCGTTTTCTGTTATTACAGGATATATTAGGATATACAGGATATTACAGGATAGGATAATTAGATTAAATAAAATGTTGATAAAAACAATGCAACAAAAGCGATTAATACGCTATTGGTCGGTAAGCGTGGGCGATAAAAAGCCGATTAATGGACGATCGGTCAGTAAAGTGTTAAAAAGGAAAATCAAATCGGTACTTTGACTGGCTAAACTTTATAAGTCTTTGCGAGGAAGAGAGTTAGAAGGAAAGAGAGAGAAAGAGAGAGAGAGGTCATTAAGCTTCGAAGCTCCGTCAACGTCTCGGATGTCGTCGACACAGGACGATAAATTTCCGAGGAGGTCCGCGCCCGAGGATAACGAGGATTTCGAGAAAAAAGATAGAAAGAGAGAGGGAGAGAGGGTACGTCGTGACGAAGATTCGCGAGGAAGAGGTGGAGGAGGAGGAAGGTGGAAAAGGACTTTGCTCTGGCCTTAACCCTCCCGGTGATCCCTGATGTCAGCAACGGAGGAGGAGGAGGAGTTGTCGCAAGAGTAGAACCCTCGAGGGGCATTCGTAACGATCGTAAACGTAAAAGCGTAAGGAGCGTAAACGCGAGCGTAAAGAACTTAAAGCGTGCCTCGTAAAATCGAACTAACAATGTGTACGACAAACAACAACAACTATAGCGAGTTTAAACGGGGTCTTATAGTGAAAGAGGGAAGGAAGACCATCGAACGATACTTATTTTCTTATCTATCTTTCTCTTTTCTCTTCTCTCCAAGTCTCGTAGATATTTTTTGTTTCTTTTCCTCGAGAGTATCTTCCTCCCCTCCCCAAACCCCTTTTTCTGACTCACCCTTGACTGTCTCTCATATCTTTTTCTCTCTCTCTCTCTTTTTCTGTTCATCGCGCTCCGGAACTCACAGAGATATACGAGCGAATGCAACCTGCCCGGTAATGAATGCGAGCCGTAAAACAAGGACGCTTTGATTTACTCGCTGTACTAATGTTCAACGTAGAGTATTAATAAATTATCGGTTATTAAGTACGGGACCATCAGATTTCCACGAGTGCTTCTTCTTAACACGCGTTTACCTTCTTTTCGCACCGAAATCATATTACTAAAAAGATCAAAAGTCATCCTGTAGAATTTCTGTTTTATATAGACATATATTTTTATAGGAAAATAATTCTCAAGCTAGGTAAATATTCATTCATATTCATAAGGAAGGTACGTTTCGTGAGATGATCCTCGTTCGTGTTAATCCAAGTGATCATAGGAAAAATATCGATACTACGTTATCGAAAGTCTAAAAGATATCATCCAAACAAGAATAAGGATTTGTAAGAGAAAAATCATAAGAATTCGCAAACTCTAAACGACGAAGAATATTCCGATAATCCCTTCGACAGAGTTGGATACCTATAGGATGTTTATAAAGTAGATGAAACGGCAGCCGCCACTCAGATATTCCTCAATGAAAAGGCCAGGTTGGTTGGTACCTGTGTGTATAAATGGTCCGTAATCTTGGGAAGGGCAGGACCACCATGGCCGCACCGTAGTCTCTGCCGTGTAATACGACAGACTCGTAACTCATATCAGAGCGCCCACGCCCTCAGGTAGCGGCGGCGACAACGGTGGACAACATCGGACACCCAGGGCGAGGACACTCAATTAACTTTCCTCAACGTCGTCCAACCTCCCCACCACCGATAAAACTGCCCTTAACAGTCAACCGAGAACTTGAAACTTTGCACTTCCGAACGGTTACCTAATTAATACGTCAACGTCATCAACAACGAGGTTTATCGATATCGAAAGGGATGTTCATTTAATTGTAGTTTATTTATTCATGATGTCCATTGATTGATTATTGAAAATAAACATTATATTATTACCAGTGTACAAGGGTGGTCAACATTAACCCTTTCGCTACGAATGGTAACTACAATCTTTGTGCATAAATTTGAAACTATCCATACGAAATTTTATTATTAAAATTTATATTTTCTAATTGTATTACCTGATAATTATTTCATCTTTTCTTTTCTACGGACTATCACAGATAATTTTTAAGTCCACACTTTCAACGCATCGGAACGCGTAAAATAGAGTTAATAAACTAATTGTTAAGCGAAGAACAAGTATAATTGTCGATTTGTTTTCGGAATAATTCAAATGATACTTACAAATACCTATAATTTCGATTACCCATATAAAAGATGAGATCCTTAGGAAAAGGATTCTCAGTAGAACTGATGTCGGTAAGATTCTGATCTCAAGTTCTTCCTTGTTTTCTCGTACAAGGAAAGATTTGTTCGAGCGATCGCGAGACTAGCTAGACAAGGATCGGTTCCTAAAGAGGCGAAGGGGAGAGTACAGGATGTGTACCGGAAGGACGGGGGCGAGGTAGGTGGTCACACACCCACGAAGAATGAAACGATGCCAAGGAACATGTAGAGAAAGAACGAATGCAAGAGCAAAAGAGTAAGAAAGAAGAAGAAGAAGAAGAAGAAGACGAGGAGGAGGAGGAGGAGGATGAGGGCTTTGGGTAGGATCGGTAAGAGATCGGTAGGTATAATGAGCAGAACCAATATTAGTCGGTGTGGTCACCGACCGGCAAAGGAGTTGGTGAACGAGCCCTGGCCAAAGGATCAACCGGGTAATTGCCATTACGATATCATCTAAATGCTCTCACGGCTGTCCGTAATGAAGACACACACGAATATGCCGATGTGCGAACACGTACGTATCCTACGTGCGAGTGGACATCTCCACCTACGTTTTCTTTCACTAACACTGTTAAATAATATATCGTTACACATCCCTGGTACGACCGATTCGAATCTGTTCGTCTCGATCTTCTTCTTCTTCTTCTTCTTCTACTACTTCTCAGCACGTTTGACTCTATCTATCTCATTCTATCGTTATCTTTCTGTTTCTCTTGCTTTCACCGATGGGGTTACCGCCCAACGCCATCGACAAGATATGAGGCGTGTCTAATTACGCGATCAGTGCACGTCCAATCAAACTCCCTTCCTGTCGACGCTTGGCAATATTCTGAAACGACGAAATACTCGATTAACAGTTGTCATTGAATTAAAGATGAAATCGATATTCTTCATTTAGATCTAACTACTTACTAACTAAAATAAACTTAAATGCATCGAATTAATAATATTTATAAAAAGATGAGTTACGCGTTACGATAAATAAAATCGATTTTAAACGCGATCAACAGCTCGTTATCGAAACAGATAAAAATCATTGATGCGTTTAGTATTAACAAACGTATATAAGTATACCTACCTATATGATATTATATATTAGAGTCGTTCGATTTTAATTTCCTGCTGGACGCAGGGATAATTACTATGATGATCTTCTGTCGTGAACGATCCACCAAGTATCATTAAATCGGCTCCAGTAAACGGATACGCGTTGGCCCGCGACCCTTTCGACGTGATTCACCTCCTTACGATCAAAACTTGTTCCTTCGATAAGATCATTGAATTGCGTTACGTTTGACCAAGTATGCGCGCGAACGTAATCATCGACACTGTTAAACTGCAAGGAGGGGTCGAATTTTTCGGTTGTGGTTCGCAACTTGCACTCTGTGATGATGGGACCTGACGGAGGTAAAGGAGAACGGGAGAGGGGGGAGGGGAACCATGTAAACGGCGCAATGCCGTGCAGGAAAATGAACGTAACGGGGTGTAATTCAGCTTTGATATCTTCACGCACGATGGCTACCGGTAATTGCCGTTTTTACGCGCAATCAGAGCATGAATTTATTGACCACGTATGGGAGGTTCGATTACTCGAACCACCACCATCACCACCATCACCAACCATCTTACTTCCATTTGCGTACTGCCCATTCTGGAATGGCACCAGTAGCAATTTCAACGACGGCCAGACTACTGGTCCAAACTTATTAGACCACGTTACTGAAACGTCCCTAATTAGCGATCGTTGTAATACTCGCTACGGTTGCGATCTAACCAACGAGAAATCCTGTACCGATTTGTCATCCCCCCCCCCTCCCTTCCTGAGAGAGTTTAATACTTTTACTTTGCACAAGTAAGATTTTTCGCTACTTCTTCTCTTACTTGTTCACTCCCATCCTCTCCTCTCTCTGTCTGCCTACCACCATGCGTATAATTATTTACGACTTTGGCCCGAGGAAACTCTCCCTTTCTCCCACCCTCCTTCCTGGCGCAAAGATATGTTAATGAGCTCGTCGTAACGTTCTCTCAACTTGAAATAGAAATAATTGAAGAAAAGTAGAAAAATGTTCTATTACGATCATTTCATTACTCGGCGGGATCTACTTGGAAGTAGATTACCTGTCTAGGTTGCATCTTTCTTTTTCTTTCCTTAACTCGATCTCACGATGTTGCGTGTCAGATGTCACTGTATCCGGCTCGCATCTTTCTGAAAAAAAAAAAATGTGAAACGTAGTTTCGCCTATCTTGGAATACACGAGTGCGTCCAAGCTTTTCTGATTAGCTTTGGTTCATTATGAACGCAACGTTCGCCATGAAAATCGTCGATGCTAACGCATTAAGCAAGGCACATGTCTCGAACGCAAACTTGTCAAAGAATATATTCTCGTTCGTATATATATATATATATATATATAAGTACTTATACGTATAGGTGTATAAGTATTATATACATATGTAGATCTATATAGGTGCACTGGTTTCCAGCAACTTGGGTGGCAACTACTATGACGTTCGATCGAGCAACTTCATGACGACGAAGATGCCGGTTCTTGGATTCGTTTCATTCGACCGATCGAACGAAAAACGAAAGTGGACAGTTTGGTTCAACGAGTGCGAAGACTTTTACACCCACGTTTTTACATAACCAATCAAATTGTCGAGAATATCGTTGTCGTTCTGACGATCCTAAATTCTGAAACTGAATTTAGGTATATTATTAGGTTGGTGCATATGAAATGTAGGATTTTACTTTACATGTAAACGTTTTTCTTCCTGTTTCTGGCATAACTTTGTTTTATGGTCGTATTGTTCATTGCAAGAATTATATTTCAAGAAAACAGATTTTCTCAAAAGTGTTCAATTTTTTAATTGATTTTATATATATTCACTTTAAAATCCGACATTTCATATGCACCAAATCGAATAACTTTTCGCATGAATATTTTCTTCGATGAAATGAGAAGAAGAGACCTTTTCATCATAATTCGCAAATGATAAGTGGTGATCAGTCTCGTTCGGTTAAATACATTGTGCTTGCTCGGATGATTACGTAAAAGCACAGAAACGTGACCCCTGTCAACGTCGCGAGTTTATTAACGCCGACAATTATGCCGCTAGGGGCTAGGCGTGATTTACAAGGGGAGTTGGTTGCTCGTGAAACGTTCCAACCTTCGGCCGAGCCTTTAACAACGCGCAACACGTATACACGTCTTCCCTTTCCATTTCTTTATTCTTTTGCTACTCTGTAGAAAATATAAAAAGGCTTCCTGGAAATATCCTCGGACGCAGAAAGAACCGGCCACGAGTCGGCAAGATTTAGTACAGAATCTCGTCCACGAAAGAAAGAAAGAAAAGAAGAAAGAGAAAGAAGAATTTTGTCGGGTAGTCGGGCCCTTCTTAAACGAATCATTATCATAATCAGGTGACTCGACTTACGCGACACCGCATTATGCACAAATTTCACTAATTAAATGTATGACTTGTTTTTTTGTTTTCTTTATTTTGTTAATAAAATTAATGATAATTGTTTGATGAAAGTAACAGAATTTGAATTCACACCAGCCCAGTGAGATGAAGAAAAATGAAAATAATAAATACGTACTGGTTGAAAAATGAATAACGTGAACCTTGAAAAAGTCGAGGTCCTCTACCTTGAGTCCTGTATTCCCCTAATTTGTTTGAGCGAAACAATATCGAGTTACGAGCGATGTTATCTAACGGACACGCACGTGCTACGGCTCACGGAAGGTTCATCGCGGCTTTCTGACGAGCTACCGTGCCGAGCTATCTTCACGAATCTCTGACTTGCCACGAGAAGAAGAAGAAGAAGAAGAAGAAGAAGAAGATGAGAAGAAGAAGATGAGAAGAAGAAGAAGAAGAAGAAGAAAAAAAAGAAAGGAAAGACTACTCCCTTCCACGCACTTTGAACAGGTTCCATGGCGCATATGTACGAATTTACGTGCGCTCGGAGACTTTCAACGAATACCCCGTTTAAATCCTTTCCACTTGCGAAAACCCAACAGAGAAAGAGAGAAAAAAGAACAAGAAAATGAAGAGACAAAATAAGAGGAAAGAAAAATAAACAGAAAAAGTATAGTTACCAACACTCACGTAAATCCTGGTGTTATCGCGATTGTGCGCATAGAATTCAAGGGAAGACGACAACAAATTCCAAGTTGAGGAAGTTCGATCCAGATACGAGATTTGTCGTGTTCACCAATGACACGGACGGCCATGATACGCTCCATTTCGAGTATAACGGATTACGGAAACTTTAAAGGGTAGCTGTTGCTGCTGCAGCAACAGCAGCAACAGCAACAGCAGCAGCACCGTTTTCAAGAGAAGGATGGAAAAGGTTCTTCTCTATCGTGAGATCCTTTGACAAGCCGACGCGCCACCCAGCGCGCGAAATTAGGACCGTATCGAGCAAAAAGGGCCCGAAATCCTGGGCTCGACAACATGTTGCTGCTTAAAATTCCACCCGAGGATCGTACGACGTGGCATCAATGATGGATCCACCTTCTTCGTTCTGTCGTCCACTCTTCCTCCTTCTTCGTTCTTCGTTCTCCGGACGGTCATTTCTTCGCAAGAGGCACGACGAAAAGGAAGAGAAAGAGAATGAGAATGAGAATGAGAGAGAAAACGTTCGAAGGAACGAACATCGAGGACGAGATCGCAGATAGGAGTGAGGAAACACGATAAACTGTCACGCGGCATTTCTGAGCGTCACTCAATGAAGCGTCAAAACAGTCTTGTCCTCTCTTTCCCGACCCTTCCAATTCTTTCCCTTTCTCCCTTTTATCCTCACTCGCGTTCCTACTTTTCTTTTAAATTCTCTCTTAGAAAGAGGACAACCCCCTCATCCTCCTCCTGATACGTGTACGCGCGTGCGGACCAATCGCATTTATTAAGGCCCAATGTCACCGTATACACGTTACCTTCGTCCACCTTGTACGCGTACCTACGCTTCTCTCAAAGGTGTCAGCCACGTCGATCGAAAACAGGTCGGTAACGTATGCATGTCCCACAATCGTGTATCCTAACGAGACAAAACGACGCAACGAACCTGCTAGCTAAATCCGATAACACGCTTCTTATTTTTATTCTTATTCTTCTTCTACCAAACATTTATTCCCAACTTTGCTAACTTTGACTTAGCTATTTGCTAATTCGGAAATTATCAGGTCAGTATAAAAGTTTGTGTGCATTTACCTCGTGTGGTGTACCCATTTTCCAAGCTTAGATACTTTTCTAATCTTCTTTAAATGACGAAATACTGTCCCATAAGATGAATGCATCTTTTCTGCAATCTGATCCACTGTTGAACTCGATATACATGCTACTAATGCGCACAAACTTTTCGATTGAACTGATACTTTTTGTAATACAATATAAAGTATCATACTTTTTATTTGATAGACAAAAATTTACACGAAAAAAATAACATCAACTAACGAATGAATTAATTCGGAAATTTGTAATGCATTCAATCAAGCTAGCCATTCATTTGGGGAAACATTAACGAATGTCGAAAAGAATAAGAATAAGAATAAGAAAGAGAAAACTGTTAAACTGGTCAAACCGAATCGTAATCATTTCAACGATTTTACGCAGTCATTCGACCTTTAATCCTGCGAGAAACGTGCCCATCGGACATGTAGAAATCGCATGTTAGCTCGGATCGCGAACAACATGGACAACCAGCCCGTTGTCTCTTACGTAGCCCACGATATCTTTCTAAAATGAACAAAAGCCGTTTTTCTGCAGATTTATATACTCGTTAGAAATCTAATGACCCATTATCCTTTGTCACGCACCGGCGTTAGCGAACTGTAATTACCAAAACGCAGTCTTTGATATAAACCTATTCCCCTGTCCTATCGTTTGTTCTATCGTGCTCAGCGTTTCTTCTCGCTAACTCAGAGTAATTTCCTTTCAAAAGTACCATACTTTAAGAAGAGAACTACCTATTCGTGAGTCAATAATACAACGATCGTTAATTGAGAAAGTCCACTTACCCATTACCCAAGGCACTTTTACCTAACAACCCCGTTAACATAAATTCATTTGAAAAACAATTTCCAATCGTTTCAAACGTATACCACAAAGAAAATAATACAATTATATACAAGCTCTAATGTAACAATTACATAGCACAAAAGATTTCAAATCATCATTGATCAGTAAATAATCATATAGTAAACCTAATTACTTAGAGAATAGTAATAGAAAATCAAACTTTAAGATGGTCAAATTTAACAACGAAAAATACTGCTGGTGTCGAAGTTGTTCGTTTGTATTAACGAAACGAACAAAGTATAACGTTTTATCTCGCGTACGAAGTGTTTTATCCCTCGGATCCGAAACGTGAGAGGAATGCCAAAGAGAGAGAGAGAGAGAGAGAAAGAGAGAGAGTCGGTCAAACCTCATGAAACAGAGATAGAATGAGAGACAAAAAGATAGAAAGAAATAGAGAGACTGCGGGACGGACAAAGGGGATCGTGATTCCCGTCCGTCACTCCTTGTATCCTGTCTGCAGAAAATTTGTAGTAGTAGTAGTATTTGTAGTAGTAGAAGTAATAGTATTATTATTATTATAATAGTATTAGTAGTATTTGTAGTAGTATTACTAATAGTAGAAGTTATGTAGTAGTCGCGTTTGTGGAAAGAAAAAAGGAAAGAAAGATTGAAAAAGAGAGAGAGAGAGAGAGAGAGAGAGTGGTCCTGAATGGCAGTCCAAGTAAGGGTCTCTCCTTTCGAAGAGCCGGATGCTCTCTCGTCGTCGTCGGGCGGACGTTTCGTGCCATAATCCAGTTTATGAAACCCTTAACGTGGCGTACGTCTGTGCACTATGTGTACACACGCCTTCCATTTCGTCGTTCTACGCGACGAATGGACAGGAAACGGGGTCCCGTCCCGTGAATGCTTCTCTAGAATTGGATTAAGACCGTTCAAAAAGCTTTCCTTCTTCGTTCCTACCTCACCAACTCTCTTTTAACGATGATACATATATATATACACCTATATAAAATAGGATTTAATATATTTTGTTTACCTGTATACACACACTGATTTTATTTCCAATAAATCCTATTAAAAAATGAATCAAACGAATATATTCTACCAAATTTAAGATATATGAAACGAAGTTAAAAAGATATTTAGAAAGAGAGAAAATAAAATGACAGAAAGAAGTGGGCGAAGGGAAGGGGGGTTAGAGAAACGCTAATTAGGCGCCGCGTGCGAATACCCTGTCGGTATAGTATATCGAGGCGCCGTGATTATGGCTAAGGGAACTTTGGTACGTGCTGCCGTTGAAGAAGAAGAAGAAGAAGAACAAAAAGAAGAAGTAGAAGTAGAAGAAGAAGAAGAAGAAGAAGAAGCAGAAGAAGAAGGAGGGTGATGAGAAAGAGAGAAAAGACTAGGTACGTGCGCGGCTCATACGTGGGCTTCATTAACGGGCCGTGTTAATTAGTCGCAGATAGGCGATCGGACGTGGCTCGTACGGAGTGCGCCAGCAACCACACCGATGCTCCTCTACCCCCCTTTTACCCCCCTGCCCCCGCCACGTCCCCGTTCCCCTTAAGCCCCCACGAGCCAGACCCAATAATTGTGCCCGGTAGTGGTCAGAAAGGAAAAACACACGTGAGCCTTGATTTTCATCGGGGACCCTTGGCTTCCTACTCGAGGTCAAGCAAAAATTTTACCTACGACAACGTTCGATCATTAACTCTTACTAATTAATGCTATGATTTAGGTACCACCCTGATTCCAAGTAGGCATGGCAAATACCCACGTCTTTCCTTACGAACTAAAGAGACTCTTATCAAGGGGATTTACCTTGGTTCGAATGGAAGTCGAGTTTGAAACCATCGAGTTTGTACCACCAACTCGATTTATCTACGAGAAAAAGGTATAAAGAAAACGTCCACGTTCGTGGAACAACGAATGCAGGTAGTAAGAAACGTGGATCTATCGGGAACACGAGTTAAACTATACTACTACTACTATACCTTAAGCATATCCGTGAAAGATAAAACGATGTCAACGTAGTATAGCTCTTGGCTTATATACATTTGAAAAAGGTTCAACAATGGTACTCTAATGAAACACGACGTGACATCTCGCGTAAACGTGGATTACGCTTTTATAAGTGTTCGTTCGTTGATGGATTACCGAAAAAAAAACAAGCAAAAAATGTGTGAGGATTCTTCTCGCGATTCGATTTATAAAATTGGCCTTGGTAACTGTACACACATGTTAAAAGTAAAATTATCAATCGTATTCCGGATCGATATAAGGTAATGGGGAATTATTATTCGATTAAAAAAAACCCATAGGTTACGTACGATTATTTTCATAGGGAGAAATAAGTACTCGTTGTTTTTTTTTCTCTCTGTTTGGTGTTAGCTAGGTGAAAAATAAAATGAAAAGAACTCGAAGGATTCGTGTCGAGGATGGAAAAGGAAAGGAAAGAAGATGCGTGTTAATGGACTGAAGATTATTAAGCTAAAATTCATTAGTCCATGGTATGCGAAAAGATAAGGACACTTACTGTTAAAGCGTAAGAAAGAATTTCTTCGATTAAAACCATGTAAAATTATGTTTGCCGTTTGGTCAATCTACATATGTATTCTTCATACGTATATACGCGCATATACAAATATAAAACTATAATATATAATAGCAAAATAAAGTATATTGGTGCGACACGTGGTGAAAAACACTTAAAAACATGCAACTACAGGTTGACCAAACGTCAATGCAATTAACATTAACCTGATCTGAACTAACTCGGCGTTAATTAACGAAACGAAACGTATCGATCGAAAACTCGAGAAGAGTGAGGAAGGTGATGCAAATGATGGAAGAACAAATGTATATGGGGGTTACCTTTCCTCTTCTCTTTTTCTCTGTTAAGAGAAACGAGCTATTTCTAACTCAGCTATTTAGTAGTTCGCAAACTGTCTCGCTTCGTCAGGTAAAAGACAACCAAAGACGACAGCGTCGAACCTTCGTCTGACTTTTCTCTCTTTTTCCTTGTACCTGAGAACACCGGTTGCCACAAATCGAGCCGATCTTTTGCACTGGCAACGACAACGACAGTGCCGGCAGCGGCAGTTTAACTCTGTTCTCGTTCATTAAGACTCTGAAGATTCCTTCCACGGACACCGTTTTTAAAAAGACCCCATCAACCTGATCTTTATCACGTTTTAACACAGAATAAGATTTAACGGAGGGGTCATTACCCACCCCGTTCGTAATAGTCACCACTTTCATTCGACAACGCGGTTACAAATTTTTTAGAAATACAAAAACAATAAAGTCTACGTTATTGTTCTCTCTCTCTTTTTTACCAAATGATTTTTTTTTTTCCCCCCCATATAGAATATTATTTCCGGATAAGCATCTATACACAATCTTTTTTAAATTATTCGACTCGACTAAGGCCTACTCGGGAGAGTTGGTTTCTTCAATGGTATGGTGGGCGATCCACCATGAATGGAAGTCATTTACTCGCATTCACCGTCCACTGACTATATCGTCGACCTGTCATTGTGACGTAGAAGGGCGAAGATTATACCAAGACGAACTTCTCTATGAGTTCGATTCCGACAAAGATTGAAACACGCGTAAGGATACGACGACAATGTTCTTCTCGTGAAGTCTCTCTTTTCCCACCTTTTCATTCTATGGTTATTTCATTCTTCCCTTTTCTTTTTTTTCTTCTTTCCTTTGCTTCTTTCTTTAATCTTTCTTAACTCATGAAAGACAAGTCTGCACCGTCTTGGATACTCCTCAAACTATCACTTTGCTACGAGTCTCTTGTATTATGACTAAGTTTAATTTTTCACTTTAACATATACGCAGAATGAATGAATGAATGAATGAATGAATGGCAATTAAAAGAGCTTTGAGTGAGTTAACTGGAAGGTCAAGGACCGTAGACTGGGACAGACTACTGACCTCGAAGAATCTGTTCTCGTAAAGAAAGATATATAATATACATACATGTTACTCTATGAATATCTGTCTAACTAATGTTTAGAAAATATACCCTGAACCTTTGAAAATCAATTTATAACTCGATAAGTTATTTTACACGTAGGAAAAAGGATGTACTTTAATTTAATATAAGGCTCATTAAAATCTGTTCACTTTTAGTATAAAAAATATTTACCGAAACTTTGCATTCATAGTAATGCCGAAAAATTACTAGTAATGACTGATTTCCGGCTTTGACAGTAACATATATATATATCCATATACATAAATTTAATTTCGATCCTTTAACATCGACGATATGGAATAACGATCAACAAAGTTGAATTATCATCGAATTGATCGTCGTCGTGCATTTAAGAATTCGAACACGAACAATCTTAAACGGTCACGAAGTAGCTGCAATAACGTCCTATGTGATTCTCATATCGTGTAATCAATGGCAAACTCTAAGGACACATAGCTTTCTCGTACACGTGCACAATGCGAAACAAGTGGCAAGCAATGGCTAACGTGCAACACGTGCTATTGTGCGTGTCGAGTAGAATGCATTGAAATATATATAGAGAAAGAAGAGAGTACAGTTCTCAAAGAGAAACCCCTCGAAGAAAAGGTTGTAAATCCCTATAAGAGAGAGAGAGAGAGAAAGAAAGAAACTTTCCTATGATACCTTCCTACCCTTCTACCCACTTCCCTCATTTCATTGTGCATCCCGCTTACAATCTCCCTCGTTTCATGGCAAATCCTTCTTCTACGCGAAAGAGTACCCGCAGAGAGAGTGCAGTACGACGTGTGTGGCCAGGAATCTTACAATTGGAAAGAAAGAGAAAGAGAAAGAGAGAGAAAATCGCGAGAGAGGTGGTGCACCAACGAAATTCATCGTTCACGCCGATCCCACGCGGACATTACAACGAGACCACAATAAAAGAGAAAGACAGAGAGAGAAAAAGAGAGAATGGTGGAGAGTTGGTCGGTGCTTCACGAAGATGATGACGATCAAGATCCTGGGTGGATGACAACGACGACCTCGTTAAGCGGCTCCTGGTGGATATAATATTATTAGGTGTGGCTCAACTACTACTACTTATGTATCGCTTTTACAAGAGATCCGAGCATGCATAAATACTTCTTCCCGTTCGGCCGACTGCTGGACAATCGCGATGGATAAAACTCGGTCTCTCTAAATCTTCTCTCCTCGAGTATTCAAAGGTCACGCTGCTGACTGCCGTTCTTTCTTATGACTCTTGTCCTACCGTTGGTTGGTTGGTTTGGTCGTAGTTGCTTTAAATCATAAGTCTATAGAATTACGAGCGAGTTCCATGGACCTACTACTACTGCAACTACTAATATCCATGTCAAAATGCACCGTTAAAAGATATTTTTCTTCGAAAACACGATAATGCACGACACGCCAGTCTGTTTTTTTGTATGAAACAAAGACGTTACTTCTTAACTTTGTGTGGTAATCCTAATTTTAGTTAAAAAGACTATTATAGAAAGTAACCTATAGTTTTGAAGAAATATCTCGACCAAGTGGTCCTCCGATCGACCCTCGTTATTATTAAAAAGGAGGATCCAAAATGCAAGCAAGGTGGTCGTGACTCAGGGTGAGGGAGGAGGGGAGGAGAGGGATCAGCCAGTGCCTACACCCTCTCCCTCAATCGTTTTCCAGACACGAGGGATCGATTTATTAACGGCAAGGTGGCGCACAGCTCGTTCGAATGTCTTATGGGGGTCCATAAACTATACTCCAGGCACGCGCCATGTGTTAGTCGCACGTCCAATGATACATCGATCTAGTTTTCGAACAGAGGAGTAAGATAACTTATACATATACTAATTTTCAAGATCTATTCGCAATAGTAACATGAGAATGCATAAATTTTCGAAATGATTTATCGACGAAAATTCATTAACGTGTTTCGATATACATCCGGATTAAAAAAAAATTATACCAAAGAAATGATTGGGTGAAAATAATACTTCAAGTTTTTGCCAAAAATCGGCCTTTGCGACACCGGAAGAAGCCATTGAAAGTGAATACACTGTCAGAATTGAAGGAAGGTGTACTACGTCATCGTGATATTGCTGTCAGCCAATGAAACAACAGCTGACACTCACCTGAAGTGTCGGATCGGTTACCGTGGTCGCTGAATGCAGAAAAATCAAACAGAAAACATACGGTGCAACAACGCAGGAGCCTCGACAAATTCGATAAATTTTCATCCTTGGGAACCTGACAGTTGCGAGTAGAAATGAGTTTGAATTAGAGAGCTCGTGTCGTATACCTTTCCTTCTTCCTTCCTTTCTTTCTTTTTTTATTTTCCTCATCAGGGTCGCCACATGGTGCAATTAAAAACGGCGCCGAGGATCTCTTTGTGCCACGCGACCATCCGAAATCCACCATATGGTGGTGGTAATTCTCCCGCACCCTATTTTTCCTCATCTCGCTTTTCCGAAAGTCAACCAATCAAATGGTAAAAGATACGGGTGTCTGTCTGGATGCACCTCTTCAAAGAGAATTATTTTTTCTACGAAGAAAATTATTATTCTGTTCTGTGTCAGATGTTTTTTTTTTTTTTAAAGAAATTTCAACCGATCTAAGTTACATATATAAATCAATCATTTTAAATTAAAAATAGATTTAGTTACTTTTGTTGCAGAACATAAACGATATTATAATATAATGAATAAATAATATATATTTCAATAGCTATCTTTAAATATAACAAATAGGATATAATAAAAGTAATAAATTTGACACCCATTTTAAATAATTTTAAATATATATATATAACTAGGATTGTAATCATTGTATATAATTCACTTTCTTTCATTCCTATACGTTTAACCGATCGAACGTTTACGAGAGTTCGTGCCGGTCACGAATAATAATCCATCGTGTTTGAATCTAAATCTCTCACGAAAGCCATAAAAGTGTGACTGCGGAGGAAGAAGAAGGTTCGTGAGGTGGACGTGCAGTGGTGCATCACCTGTCCAACCGATTCCATACAAGATATAAGGAAGACTTTCCTTTAGCAGAAGCTACGGTATTCTATCTTCCTGCGGATATACTCCTGTGGACAACCCTTTACGTCAGTAGGATTATCTAATCGAAAATCTCGCATGGAAATTCTGACTCAGGAAGAAAGCTCTGACCTTTCGGGTGACCGAGGGCTAAAGAATGGATAACCGCAAGACGATTTCTGCGCGTAAAGACCGTTAACTGTGATCGCGTTGCCATAAGCCACCATGCTACTTAGAATAATTTCTGCGTTTCTGTTCCAACGTTTTACGACCCCGCCCCTCTCCCCCTTCTCCACAACCCGTTGCCCTTTATCTTAACTGACCGTTAACTTCACGAAATTCATCTCCATGAAAGTGAGAGGTACAATCGTTTCCGTAATTTACTTTGGTTATCGTTGTCGTCATCGTTGCTGTTTTAAACGACCAAATATTTATGACCATACAATGATTTTTATTATTCTTCATTTCTTTGATATATTACATTCAAATAATTATTACTTAAAATATATATATATATAAAAATAAACAGTCTTTTTTGGAATGATCTTAAGGGCTGATAGGATCGTTCAATCTACGCGTTAATCCTTGGAAACGTACGTAGGTATATACCTAAAGATAATCCATTCAACGAATCGTGGGATTCCTTTCGAAGATATTCTTTAGCTTTCTGTTATTTTGTTGTCCCTTCGCGCTTCCTGGATTACTGAAAAAAAAAACGAAAAAATCTTACTGGTTTGGAAGGAACAGTCAAGGTGTAAAAAGGTAAGAAATCTTGCGTAAAAATCTGAAAGGATTGCAAAGTCCAACGATGGCGGTGGGGTTGACGAAGAAACGACAGAAACGATCCTTCCAAGATATCAGGATTAAAAAAAAAAGGAATGAGAGAGATACGAAAGCAAGGTTCCCATGCAAAGGATTCCTCTAACTTCCTTGAAGTATAATATAAAAAGGTGAAAAGGGAAAAAAAATATTTAGAATAGAGAAAAGGTTTCCAGGATTCAGGTAACTCTGTGGGGGGAAGAAAAAAACTGAAGGAATACCCACGTGTTATTCTTTATTCGGGTATCCTTTCGTGCTACAGTATTATTCGTTATTACAATGGACCCTCAAGGACGATGCATCGTTTCAAAAAAAAACCCGATGCACCTATACTATGTGTCCTGGAAATAAAACTAATCGAAAGAATTAAAAGGGAATCTATCTCTTACCCTTTCTTCGTACGATGAGAAACAGATTTCACGGTACCTGCCAACACGATAATAGCATGATTCAAACTATAAACACGAAGAATAATACTTACGTGAAAGGGAACGTACACACGTATATCTTTATAGAGTATTATTATTTCATTGTACACTTTACTAAAGTAAAGTAACAAAAGAAAATCAAATCAAAAAGAAAGAAACAATAAAGAAAAATGATTATCGTTTTCACGAAACCTATGTATAAGGAGGATGATCGCAGTGTTATAAATGTGGTTATGATATCACAAAGTCAAGAAACAAAAAAACTGATGTGTGTACTTATGTACCCACGTAAGAAGTTATACTTCTTTAGCGTACCAAAACGAATATAACCTCAAAAATAACTTCAATTTGCCCGCGCATCGTAAATATCTCGACAACTTCGTGGTGTCGATTTTTCGGTTGCATCTAACTTCACTTTCCAAAATGCACCACAAGAAGTATAACTTCAATAACAATAGCATGAAAAAAATGTCGATAAATCATCCTATATATCTGTAAAACAAAATTGTGAAATGGAATCAATTTATCTTTAACTCAATTAGTATAAAAATGGAATAATACTGCATGTAAAATAGAATTGCCAGTTACCTTAAACAGTAAACCACAAAATCAACAATAAAACATAACCTGTCGAGCTGTAATAAAATGAATTCTAATCCTTGAATTAATCGTCCTCCTTGTATAAAGCTTCGTTATCCTCTCACTCGATGTTAATAATTGGATAATAATTATAATAAACATCATGTAAAAGAGAAATCCTTTTTAGAAAGATCAATCAAGAATGATCTTCATCAGAGCGTGACGCGTGTCTTATACACAGCTTCTTCTTAAATTCTTTTTAAAAGCCGCACACACAGATTGTAAAATACCCTTATCCTCCTCCTCCTCTTCCTCCACCTTGTGTGCTACCTTTTCTTCTCAATCCCTTTTCTCTAAGATAGTTTGCTAAACGTTTCTGTCGATTTCAAATTCACCGTTAAGAATTCAACGATGATAAAGCGAAATAAAGAAAGAAATAGAACGACAGAGAGATAGATAGAGAGAGGAAAAAAAAGAGAGAGAGAGAGAAATAGAGAAAGACCTTTAGGAAATCAGGTGTGGCCGGCGGTCCCTTTACGTTTTATCCAACGCGCGCATAGGTGTCGCAACGTTGTCAAGGAACGAGACTACAAAGGGTCCGTCATCGTCCTCGTTGTCCTCGTTGTCCTCGTTGTCCTCGTATCCGCGTAAAAGCGAACTTGTCGCGCACGATAGACAGCGGAGGCGGCAAAACTTCAGAGAAACTTTAGGAAAGAGACCGAGAGAGAGAGAGAGAAAGAGAGTGATTGAGTGACAGTGAAAGAGAGAAAGAGAAGGAAGAGTAGTCATCCTGTTACATGGTGGACAGGTAGGAGGAGGGGAGGGGCAGAAAGGGGAAAGGGGACTTGTCCTCCTCGCGCATCCGAATTTGCGAGGAAGAGAATCTTTTGCAATCCCCCTGTTCCTTTCCCTGGCGTTACGCGTCCCCCCTTTTCTGCCGTTTCGCGATGCGTGCAAGCCGGAAAAAAGAAAAAAAAAAACTTGTCAACAAGAAGGGGAGAGACGAGATGAAAAAGTAAAAGAGAGTCCAAGAGAGATTAGCAGCCGGTCCAACCCGATAAAAAGCGGTCCACTGGTGGAATAATGTGTACCTGGCTACCACCGAGAACCTCTTTGCCAGGAATGCGAGACGTTTCTACCTTAAATATGTCCAAGCGAGAGAGATTCAACTCGAATTTGTTGACGAATTCACGTGAACAAAAGCAAATACTATAATACTACTACTACTATTAAATTATGTACACTTACAGTTTAACTAATTATCTTTATTTGGTAATATTTGAAGATTATTTTGTTACCCTTTTTTCTTTTATGCACTCGAACCTCCCCCGCCTTGCTGTTGCTTTCGTTTTTTTATTTTTCTATTCGTTTATACCATCAAAGTAGTATTTATCTATTTAGCGATTAAGCGCTAATGTATTTTCTATGTACACCACAACGTTTATTCTATCGTTTCTTTTCCACACGGTGCTAAAAAGAAAAAGGTAAACATCTTGTAAAGCTGCAATAACGATGGGAAGAGGAAAAAAAGAAAAAGAAAAAGGAAAAAGGATAAAAAGAGATGTCTGGGTGGAAGGAATTTTCCGAAAAAAGAAACTGAAAGTCTATTATTCGATTCGGTTGACAAACGACGAATAGAAAAGGAGATCGTAACGTTCTTTCGACGCGTTTTAACTATACTAGGGCGTTCTTTTCGAAAAGAATTTAAAATGTAAGAGAAGTATTCTCTGTGTTAAAAAGAAAGAAATAAAGAAAGAAAGGAAGAAAGGAAAGGAAGAAAGAAAGAAAGGCACCATATAAGTATGTACAAGATGTTGAAGAGAGAAAGAAACGAGAGAGAGAAGCTTCCACGAAATGTAAACATGATAAAATCAACAAGGTAAAAAAGCCGAGTGGAATAAGAGAAGAAAGAAGAAAAAGAAGAAGAAGAGCAAGATAATTCTCGATACCATAACGACACGATCAGAAATCGTAAGGTAAAAATTTTTTCTAGCCATTCTTACGAAAACTTTCAGGGGGTTACTATTCTTCTATTCATCAATGAAAGAGGATATTCGAACGAACGAATGAACGAACGAGAACGGTCGATAGTGAGATATGTCTCTTTCTCTCACTATGAACACATATGTATTAAGTTCTTTCATCCATGTGCATATGTAAAACATTTCAAAAGTATATAAATGTGTGCGTGTAAGTATATATAAGTGTCGGGGATTTCTATGGGAAACGCAAGGTGCAGGGTTATTGTCGCGCGTGCATGAATGAACGAAAGAATGGGAACCATGGAACAAGTGTACCGGCCAACAATGCCGAGAATGCGAAGAATCCCAAGTGATTTATGGTGTTGGGCTATGGTATATAGGTGTACCTATCGACCGGCAAACTTTTCTTAGTTGCCGCCACCATCGTCGACATACGACAACGACGAGAAATGATGCACCCACGCCTTCAGGGGAACCTTCCCGTCCTTGATGCCAATTATCGATTCGCCAGACTTCTATAATAAATCGCAATTCGTTAATTCCCTCGTCCCCGAATTGCCCCTCACGGTGATTCGAAAATATTAACGTTCCATTCGTATAGATCCGTGTTCCGTGAACATTGTTCGTGAATTATGTTCTGGTAACGAACTCGAGGACTCCAAATTCACCGGTTAATGATTCTTACATTAAACGAGCAAGCACCCCCCCCTCCTGCCCTGCCCTGTCAGATAATTTATCCAAGATTCGAAAACTTTCCATCCAACAAAAATATTCTGATTATATTGTATATTAGGTTTGGGGAAAAAGAAATCCATTATTTTTTCGATAGATGGGCTTTAGTGATCGATATCTTGTAAAGTTTAGATCAAACAATTTTAGATTTATGCTCGTTGTAAAGATAACATTTCACAATTAAAAAAAAACATTCTTTTACTGATTTTTGTTTGGTCCATTCAGTTGTGAGTTACAGGATGTTCAAAAAGTGAAAGTCAACGAAGAGAAAATTCGGTACATTTTAGTTTTTCTTTGATAAAGCCGAAAAATGCAAGTCAGGCGGCTGAAATTGTGAATAGTGTTTATGGTCTCGATACTGTAACAGCTAATTACGTGCAAAAAAAAATAAAAATAAATGTGATCCGTAAAAATTCGGATTTCTACTGTCAACAACTGGACCGTTTGAAGCTAGAAATTGACCAGAAACGTCTAAAATTGGCCAACAGGAGAGGTGTTGTATTTTTTAGGACAACGCCAGGCCATACACGTCTATAGTAACTCGCCAGAAACTCTGAGAACTTGGTTGGAAAGTTTTGATGCATCCACCATATAGTCCAAAACTGGCACCAAACGATTACCATGTTTTTCTGCATTGCAAAACTTTTTAACATCAAGAGAAGATTACAAAAATCGATTACTAGAGTTGTTCGACAAAAGGAACCAATACTTTTATGAGAGAGACATTATGAAACTATCTTTAAAATGGCAACAAATTATAGAACAAAACTGTCCCTATTTGACCGAAATCGGACAATCCGAAACATGTAAAATAAAGTCTTAAAGTTCATGTAAAAATAATGGGATTTCTTTTAGCCCAACTTAATATATTTTTTATTTATATAATTATAATTATCAGGATAGGTATATCCACCTAACCGAAAATGATTGTTGGACTGGCAAGGTTTTCGTTTCTTCGATGAATGGAACCCATTATTCGCTTCTTACGCCTGCAGGCTTGTGGATACCACCATGTACTATACGAAGCATTCCCGAAGTCGGATTACTTTATGGAGTTTCTCGAAGTACCTTTCTCGTGCTTAGTCTGTGTTACCTGAACGATCTTCTTTCCTTTCCGACTTCGAAGACATGTTCTTTTCTCTTCTTTCCTTGTACGATCCGACGTGATCTGTATGTACGATGTCACGTAGCTCTATTAATCTTTCGAAAAAAGAAACTCATCAATCTAACAAATATTCATTTCCATAATACACTATACCCTACGAATACGTACATCTGTATTTAATTGAATAAATAAAAATGTACTTAAAGCGGTGAACAAAAAGAAAGAACACAAATTTTTTTTTATTAGAAATAATAATTTTTTCTTATATAATATAACGAAAAGAATGTTTTTTATCTAAAGAAATATATATATATGTATATACTAACCGTCGGCAAAGAAAAATCTACTTCAGAATTCAAGAGAATCGTCGAAAATCCGTAGACTAGATCCACCCCGTGGCAGATGATGAATAGACCGATTCTAAAAATGGGAGTAACCAAAAAAAGAAGAAGAAAAAAAGGAGAAAAAAGAAAGACAGAGAGAGAAAGAAAGAGAAAGAGGAACCACACACACAGAAGCGTAGCCGGGTATACGGTGTTTTCGTAGACGCGCAACCATACTCGAGAATCCTTCATAATAAATCTCAACAACAGCCGTGGTCCTGTTTTCGTCCCTGGGCACTCGAGCGTGCCGCCTAAATCTTTGAGATACAAAGGATTTTATAAAGTAGGTGGAACTTATAAAGTGACCTTTTATGTAGCCGATGAATGAACGTGTCACACGCGAACCACCCTACGTCATTCCATTTAGATTTTTCAATTTTCATTTTCCTCGTCGTTTCCCAAAACATACGTGCCTCCCCCTCCCCCACTCCCCAATCCTCTTCTTGCGTGTGAATTTTTATAAATCTAAAGAATATTTGAACTTGTTCGTGCTATCGAAAGTTCATCGGTCTATCCCATGAACATTTGAACACATGACAAGCTAGTGTAGATATATCAAAACTTAATATACATAAAGTATGTTAAGTATGAAGTATCAAGTAGTGTATTAAGTATAAATAATATAAGCAGTATTTAATTATAATTAAAAAGAAATATCCATTTTTTAGGATGTATATATAAAAGATTTAAGAATATGAAAAAAGGACAAAGTTGTGAAACTTAAATTTGTTTCTTTTTTCTTATTTTTAGAATTGTATTAGTTTGTAGAAGTGAATTGTTATGTTGTGTGTTAATTAGATCGAAAAATAATTTTCAATTTTGTTTGAAGTTAAAATATATTTGGATAGAGTACATAAGAGTTACTGATGTGTTTTTGTAAAAAGAAAAGTTGTATCGGAAGCCCTCCACCAAACCCGAAAAGGGACGCAGAGCATAAATAAATAAATAAATAATATAAAAGATTTAAAAATCAATCCTGTGTATGTATGCATGAAACAGTACATTTGAAAGAACCCGATCACGTGTTTGACTTTAAATCGTAATGTCTAGAATTACGTTGATTCGAGTAGGAGCAATAACCGTTGTTGTGGGAGCGAAATCGTGATGAGCAAAATCGGATCGGATCGGAAAAGGTTAAGAGACGAGAATCACCGGGATATATAGGTTTTCTGCAGGTGGTGCTTTGATCCGCAAAGAGGAAAGAGGAGTTCTTCTCGGGTCATTCAAGAATAACGGACCACCAATGACATCTCTTCGATCTCTCGACGGAATGACGTGACCCCATGATCGGTCATCGGACGATCCGACATCGGATTTAACCTCCGCGATTCCGCGTAACTCCTCCTCCTCCTCCTCCATCCTCAGCTGTTTGTTCATTGTTCTCATGCCTCGGCAATTCTTGGAACGCAAAGTGACGAGCGAAACGCTTCTTATCAGTATTGGTTGTCTTCCTGAACGTGTTACTCGTTGACGAAGCAACGATTACATTGATAAAAACACGGCTTCTCATTATTATTATTATTATAATTATGATATTCGGACGAGATTTAAAGAAACAAATGTACATTAACACCTTGTAACGATTGATCATAAAAATTTCAATCTAATCCGTTAATGAATTTTAATGATAGAAGTCAGGACTTAAGACCACCACTTGCTTGGTCAGAAAAAATGGATATTCCACGTTCGATTAAACCTAAATAGAAAAATCTCTTGATACTGAAAAAAGATCCTGCTGTTTGACGGGGGCCAAGGATCATCTCCGCGAAGAAGGACATACCGTATGCGTCGTTAAACTTTCCGATGCGATCCGAAAGCACGAGGAGGAGACCACGGGAGGGAGGGAGGGCGTGACTGGAAAGAAACGAACCGCTCTACATCTACTACTACTACTACTACGTTCTCGTCTCAACTCTTGGTGGTTGCCCCAGTGGCCGGTCTCGTCGAAACACGTCGTACGGTACTCCTCGTCGTTTTCACAACGTTCAACCAAGCAACATCCCCGAGAGACACGGACATAAAGAGAGAGAGAGAAAAAAGAAAAAAAAGAAAAAAAAGGACAGAGTAGAGAGCCAATGGTAATGACACCTGATACTCGAGACCGCGTCCCGACGAACGCGTGACCCGGAAACCGACCCGAGGCCATTTTTCGAGTCCTCCTTGTTCAAAGGAGAAAGAAAAAGAAGAAAAGAGAAAAGAAGAGAAGAGAAGAGAACAGACGACGTTCCACTGCGATCTAGATGTTCCTTTCTCTCTTCCTCTTTCTTGTCTGCAAAGCAACCTCGTCGCCCTCGTCGTCGGCAGTGGCGGCAGTGGCAGAGGAAGAAGCCCGCACGTAAACAGACACATGCAAAGAAACACACATACATAGAGAGAATCGAACGAGATTAGAGGGACGACGGTTCTTGGCTACGATCATCGGAGCTCTCCTCTCCTCGTCGAGGTCAAGCCGCTTTGGGGCATCGTGCTAAACCACGCCGGTGGATCCTTCTTTCTACCCGGAAATGTTTTCGATCGCGCGCACCTTTCAAGCTTCTCCAACTACTACTACTATTACTACTACTATGTGGCTGAACTCGAATATTTCTCTTACGTTAATACTTGCATACGTCAACGAAACGTAACATTTATTTTTTTATGCATTATCTAACTTACTTCATTAAAATAAAAACTGATGTGTGTACTTATGTACTCACATAAAAAGTTATACTTCTTTAGCATACCAAAACGAACATAACCTCAATAAACCTAAAAAATAACTTCAATTTTCTCGCGTACCAATATAATACTCCTCTACATTTGTCGAACTGACGCGATAATATGAATTATAAAATAAAATGAAGATATTAAATATCATTGATAAAGGTTTTAATTATTATGTACAATTCTAATTTATTTATTTACGAATTACTTCATGCCGTAAATTAATTTGAAATTGCTTTTCCCGCGCATCGTAAATATTCGGCAACTTCGTGGTGTCGATTTTTCGGTCGCATCTAACTTCACTTTCCCAAAACGCGCCAAAAGAAGTATAACTTCAAAAAAACAAAAAGTAATAGAGAAATCATTTGTCCTTTACAAAAAAAAAGATATATAGGATATAATTTAGATGTATTTTATCTCAAGATTTAAATCGAATAATATGAACTGTCGAGACTTAAATCGAGCATCCCATTATACATATATCTCATCTGAACAATCAAACCTCCATCTCTCTCTCTCTCTTTCCTTCTTTATCTTTCTCTTTAACTTTAACTCTGTAACTCTCTCTATTTCTCTCATGGTGGAATAGAGATAGAACTCAATCTTGTTGCTTTAAGATCGATCCGCCTGTTACCTTAGCTGCTATACCTCGATCATCGTAGGTAGGATCTCTAAGGTATCGCGGAGGCACACGACTGACTTCCTTCCTCAATTCTCGTGGCAATCAGAGCGCGATTTCTGCCCTCCCATAGACACAAGGGGCAATTAGTTGGACGAGCCTGTATCGGGGTGTATCGAACGATCGGCACGCCGACTGGCGTCCCGCTGCCGTTCGTGATTTATGCTTGCATTGTCTTCTGCCTCGTGGCACAACGGTCCTCCTACAGTTCTCGATCGTTCGAATACGTCCGTTTCTATACTATATACTATTTACGTCCCTTTCCCTTTCCCTTCCTTTCCCTTTCCCGTTCCCTTTGCATCCCTTTTCTTACTCTTCTTCTTCTCATTCTTCCAGCACCTTCCTCAAGATCACCACCAACTCTTGATATTGTGCTTGTATTCTATGGTGTATCGAGATTCGAGCAACCGAACAGTCGACTCGTTTCTACGCGTGACCAACTTCATTTCTCTCACCTCCTCTCATTCTTATCTCTTTCTCTTCTCTTTCTCTTTCTTTCTTTCTGTTTTATTCTATGTTAGAACTGGGTACCGAGGAGGAACTCGTCGCGGCGTAACCTCATTAGTCGCCTGATGTCTTTCTTAATTGCTCACCTACCTTCCTACCCGCTGTTTATTTATTAGCACCGATCGTGATCACCATAGTTGCATCTTTGAGAACCTATACCCTATCTATCTGTCTTTCTTAACTTTTTTCATCTTTCCTCTCAACCGTTTCATTGACACACACTCTTTCCCCATAACGAGAGATTTATGCAACCGATTTGTTTACTACAATGAATAAAATATGAATAAAATATCGATAAACCATAATACATCCGATGAATTTTCTTTAACCACTTGCAGTGAAAAGAAAAATTTTCGGTTGCGTGTGCCAAAATCACTTCAGCAGTTGGGATGTTCCAAAAGAGAATATAAAGAATATATAGATCATATGATGATAAAATTACATATGTATATCAATACTAAATTTATATGGGGAAAACACACACACAAAATTCACTGATGCACGTTGTTTTTTGTTTCTTTGACAATTCGCCTGAAAACGTGTGTAGCACGTCTTTGGCGTTCCGATAACAGAATCATCTTGACGTGCCTGGCACGTTTTTTCACTGCAAGTGGTTAAAGAATATTTTTCGGCAAACGGGAAAAGAGAAAGAGAAAGAGAAAAATAGAGATAAAGAGAGAGAGTGGTTTTTTTAAATAGGTTTCCTTCATGAAGTTCATGTTACTTGCTTCTCTAGGATTGATCGATGTTGAGATTCGAGTCGTATGGTCTCGTCGATCGTCACCGTCGTAGATATCGTCGTTGTTAGTCAATGATTTAAGTCCCCGAGAGTTAGACTCCTGCTGTCAGGCCCATACAACCGGGGACGTCCCGCTTCCACGCGTACGAGAGACGTGGAAGTCTTCTTCTTCTTCTTCTTCATCTTCTTCTCTTTTGCTTTCTCTCTTTTTCTTTTTTTCTCTGTCTGTCTTTCTCGAATCGCTTTAAAGTTCCCGATCGGAAACAACCACGCGAGAGAAGTTTTCTTTCTCTATTATCGTGTAACTCGTAAAGTTTGTAACGCTCGAGCGTGTAAAGCGTGACACACGGCTAGCAGCGCGTGCGTTTACATCTCGTAAATCGATTGACTCGATTTAAAGGGCAAACCAAGCAGAAGAATAAGAAGAGAAATTTCGGAAGAGTTTTCAACGGGATTTTCGTACTCTTTTTTTTCTTCTTTCTTGCACATGCACACACACAGAGCAAGAGAGAAATAAAACAAATTTTAATTGTAAAAAATCAAGTGTCGATTGACTTAATTTAAAGGGCACACCAAGAAGAATAAAAAGAGAAATTTCGGAAGAGTTTTCAACGGGATTTTCGTACTCTTTTTCTTCTTCTTACTTTCTTGCACACGCACACACACAGTAAGAGAGAGAGAGAGAGATAAGACAAATTTTAATTGTAAAAAATCAAGTGTTGCTTACTTAAAATATTCTCAACGACTTTTATCTTTACTCGTATATTCAAATAAACCGAAGCCGTTTTCTCGTACTTTTATTCTTATTTAGCTTATCTGAGAAACACAAGATTTTCTTCAATAATGCGAGTCGCCAAGTGTGCCGACGCTTTTAACCGATCGATCGATAAAAACGTAGCCAACAATGCCTTATTAAAGACTCAGCTCGAACTTTGATCCCGGCCCACGAGGAGACGTTACGTCCAACGGAAAATATCGTTTCTGAGATCTCTCGAACGCGATTTAAGCTATATCTCCTGATATCTTGCAAGACTTTCTGAGACCTGTATAACAGAGAGAGAGAAGAATAAAAAACACGAAACGAAACGAAACGAAACGGGGAAAGAGAAAGAAAGAAAGAAATAAAGAAAGAAATAAATAAATAAAGAAAACGCGGAGGCGCGTGGAATTTACAATTCGCACCGTAACAACACGCACCGAATCGCGCTGCGAGAGAGCTTACTTACTTACCTACCTACCTTCGATAATATTGTTCTACAAATCCGACAACGTCTCTCGCGAAACGATCAACAGAAAACGTGGGTCGTCGTTGTCGTTGTTGTTGTCGTTGTCGTTGTCGTGGTTGGTCGTCGAATGCTATGTACATGCAGTTTGAAAAAGGCGAACGAAAAGAGTTCGTCGAGCACAAAAAAACAAAAAAGGGCTGAAAAAAAGGGCCACGGGTATAGGTTTTTAATACGTATACGTACGATCTTGCGAGAACGAAAGAAAGAAAGAAAGAGTGAGAGAAGGGGGAGGGAGAGGGAGGAGAGGGGAATGTGGAGGAAGCAGAATAAGAGGACCGACTGAGAGCCCGCTGAGTTATGGACACATTCGGGATTTCTTCAGGTTGTACCTGCTGGCACCGGTTAGAGGGAAAGGGCACCGTGCTTTATTGAATTGGGTTACATGATTTACGATACCGCCTCCCGATCTCGCTCGATCAGCAGCGCTCCCTGTCGGGGTTGACTCGTAACGCTTAGGGGTCTCCCCCTGGCCCTCCTCCCACCCACACCCCAGTTCGGGTTGCTTTTTCTTCGAGATTTGTTCTTTCTGTGTGTCCTCGTTCGAATCTTTCAAAAGGCAACCTTTATTTCAATTATTCTGGATCAAAGACTAATTCGCGAAATTTTATTGAATGATTTTTGTTAATATAATTAACCAATATGAAAACCTTTAATTTTCTCGTAACAACAGAAAATGGACTTACACCAATTTCAAAATAAACGTTCCACATATGTAATATATTTATGGGATGATCAAATACGGTAGAAGCGAACCTAATTTTGTGGTCTTTAATAAAATGTGAAAGAAAATAAAATTAAAGATGAGGATAGGAAGATAGGAAGAGAGAGAGAGAGAGAAAGAGAACGTGGAGAAAGAGAACCGTTCCGTAATTTAGTAATTCTCCGGAGAAGGTAAAAGGGAAGATATCGTCGAAGGAAGCATGTAAGCGCGTGCACGTTCTCCTTCTTCCTCGGAGATATTAGCGATAAGGTTGCTTCAACCTGCTGCAACGGCCGATATTATGGTGGATTGATATAGTACCGTCTCGACGAATATCTTGCTCCCTTGTACTGTTCAACATAATGACGTTGTACGGTAATGGAATGGTAATCACGGTAACTATTAATACACCGACGCGATATTTGTACTCGAGTGCACGATCTTTCAATGATCATTTAGCATAGGACAGATTGGCTATGGCGAGCAACGAAGCGTTTCGTCCTGAAACTACTACCAACCAACCAACAAACAAACCAACCAACCAGCGTACGTGGTGTTATATATGTCGCACTCGATTGTATCCAGAAATATGTATCCGTTTCTATCGAAGAAATGTATCTACTCGCGCTTCGATCATTCCCAAGGAATATAAACTTAACGCGTCCTTCTCTCTCTCTTTCTCTCTCTCTCCCATATTATTAAGTTGCTTTTACTTGGCCACCCGAGCGTAGCCTTTTTTTTACCGATCGCGAATTACACGTTTTCCTTGACGGATGATTTAATAAACAACGGGCTCGAGCTTCTCCATACTTTTCTACCAATGTATATATTATATATAGTCAAACAAATTGCATACAAAGTATAATAAATTATATATGCATGTATAACGATTATTGTATTACATACTTTATACGTATTATACATAAATTAAAGCACCGTTGTCGAGCGTCCGTCCTTGTAAGAAATCAGCTACTTGAAAATTGATACAATATAGTCTCGTATCATTAATGTGTTGTTGTTAGAATTTCAACGAGAGAAAAGTAATAAAAATATAAAAGAGATGATGACGATGATGATACTGGCTGGACCTGACGATGAAGTCACGCGATTAACCCTTTAGAGAAGCAATTTAATCGCGATTCCGTTATTAGCAAATAAATTAAGTAAGATGAGGCAACGGGGCGACGGTTTAATGCTGCTTAAAATCGAAACTTTGGCTTTCGCACGGTTTACACGCCTAAAAAAAGAAAAAAAAAATAATTTGAACGTTGGCCAGCCAGCCAGCCAGCCAGTCAGCCAGGACCTGCAACCGCGAGACGCGTTTTTTAAAGGGTTATTTTAATATCCACGTTTGGAAACGAGTCAGACTCGATTCGTGGCCGAAAGCAGTGAACATTATTTAACAAGGTGCCGGTGCACGGTGGAAGTCGTGTTGCACGTGCCACGTGGGCCGGTATATCCGCGCGGTGATAAACCAAAGGTGAAATCTTTTCGCGGCTGTGCAAGGTAAAACGATTTCAGTCGGCTTGAAACATACACACATACAAAAAGAGAGTATATTCCGTGTGCACACACCCATCTTACTTGCTCGCTCGTACGTCAATAAAATCAGCGGGTGTGGCTACGCTCATCGGTAGACTCCTTCGGGGCCGTTTCTTACGTCTTACGATGTAAGACGAGCGACTCGTAAAATTACCAACATCGAACACAGGTAACCTACCTACTAAGCCAACAACATTTCCACGAATTCCGTAACAAACGTCAAAAACAAAATTTCCGATCACGAAGTAATATTATAATGTCGATTCGCGTTAACGAGAACTAAATACAAAATATTATATTATTCTCTCTCGAAAAAAAATGAAAAAAAATTAGGTACCTACCGAAAATAATCGTCTTTACGCCCACATCGAATCATTCGATAGAAGTGAATCATTCATGAGAAGACTGTTATCGTACCTAACGGTTCATGCCAAGAATACCGATCGGATGCACGGTATATTCTTGATGAGGGATTACATAAATAATTGGGTAATCCGACAGAACCGGTGTCACATCGTACCTACATTTTGCTACTTTAAATCGATCCCGAATATGCTCCCGTTCTTAACGATCGAATATAAAATAAATCGTACACTGAAATCAGTGTAGCGCATAAAAAAAAATTTATGCATTATATAAGTTTCAAGTAACACGTTCAATAACTTTGGTAATGAATTATCTCTATTTTATAAAAAGTAAAGTATAATTAAACGTACTAATTGTTTGCGGTATCGTAAAAGAGACGAAAGTAAACGTAGAGCAATGTCTTAAAAAGCAATGCAAGACCTAACCGCGTTTAATTACAGGAAATAACAAAGCCGATCTTATATCTTTTTCTCTCTCTCTTTCTCTTCTCTCTTTAGTAACGGACCATGTACATGTCCGTTCCATGTAAAAGCGCACCAGGATCGAAGCACGAACCACGAAAGGTTTTATCGTCGTTCACTTATTCCCCTAACACAATATCCTCGATGGATCGTAAGTACGTATCATTGCAGCTACCCACATTCCAAGAATCTCATCTCTAATCCCCTGGTGCGATCATTAAACAATTGTACGTAGAATGTTGAGTTAATTACTGTCTGACAGACAACAAAGTTTCAACTTTATCGACAATTTATCCCAACTATGATATACAACTCTAAAAATGTTCATTTGATATCGGTAAGAGCAACTTATCAACACAAGAAACGATATAAACGCTGATGTCTGTTGGTAATAAAAAAATGTTAAATGAAAAATAATATGAAGATAAAAAGAAAAACTATAGGTTTTTCACGAAGGGACACAACTCGAAGTAAGGAATCGTAAGAGTGTAGAAATTATTACGACGTGTTTCGCGAAACTAAGAGAGGTAATACGATTTAACAGTGATTTAATAAGTAGACGGTGTTGCAGGGTACCCGTCTGTAGATATCTTCCCGCGTCTCTTCCAGCTTCCTTATCTCCTTTCTCTTCTACCCATTCAAGAAAGAGCAACCCTCTCAACTCGTCTATCTATCTATCTATCTATCTTTCTCTCTCATTCTTTCTTTTGAACTCGGCTGGACGCCGCCACGGTGGCGCCACGCATTCCCACCTACACTTATTCGCAAAGTACTAGCAAACGATTACATGTACCTATACGCTCGCTTATATTTACTAACACACAAGTGTAAGATACGTGAATCGTGTATATACCTACATCGATGTCAGATGATGTCAGAAGAATTTGCACCTGGCGGTGTAGCGTGTATCCTCGATGGCCTCTAGGCCATATCGTTTTCTTCACATAGAGGAAAGATTCCTGACTCTACTTGGATGAGGATTCCGTTTTACCAAGATACTCGATTTTACAGACCTCAGATTTAACAGGTACACATGGGGGGAAATTCTATTGGTAAAGGAAAGTATATTAAAGTTAAGACTTATGGCTACATCTTACTACCTCGGCATGGTATCACTCGACAAATGCAAATAATTATCGTCGTTGGTTGGTTTATGACCGGTCTTCTTGTAACGTAGCTACTGCGATAAGAATCCAGAAAGTAAATATGCCTTAGTAAGTGAGCTTGTGCATGATCAATCCCCTCCCTCTCTCTTTTTATTTTTTCTAGCTAGCAATAGTAATATTGGGTTGGCAAATAAGTGCAGATTTTTTTGATTGGCAATTAAGTTAGTATGGTTAACCCCATTGGCCTATAACCACGAGTCTGACTCGTTGTAAGGAATTAATGCATAAGATGCCGCATTATTAGAACAAGCGATTGTGAAGTTACTCCACATCGAATAATTTTCCTTTGATTGTAACATCAGTAATTGGTTTTTACATTGGTTTTTAACGAAATTGCATGATTTTTTACTTTAGTTACCCGTAAAACTTCGCTACTTTAACACGTTTCAAAATTATTATTGATTCATTATCTACTTTGAAATAATAAATTATTTTTTTTCAACTGATCAATTGATTATGATTACACCCCAGACGTCTAATATATAGAACAATTCTATATATTAGTTTGTCCCATAAGTTCTTTCCATGTCACGCAATGCATGATTTCAAGTCGTCTATGACAATCTAATGCACAACAGGTATAGTTAATTTAACTGAATCATAGTTCCACGTCGTATGGTAAATTAATGCAACGCATATCTAATTGGTCAAATTTTTCCCATTAGTTTAAATCCTATTGATTCGATAAACCGAGTATAATTAATTAACGTATGAAAATTTGAGCATCATTTTAAATTGAAATTTGGAGATGGTTAACTTTAAGAAGATTCGTTTATAAAAATTGACGGTAGTCTTGGATCGTAATTAAAAGATTAATCGAGCATGAAGATTAGAAGAAAAGGGCCGCTATGTTCTCGGTAGGTCTCGATCGAAACGACGGACAGTTTAAGAGCTTCTTTTTAAAAGAGAAACTAAAGAAGAAAAGGTAGAGAGAAGAGGATTACTACTGAATTACTGACAGCCAAATAACAGGGCTATCCGTGGCGTGATGATGTTCCACTACTTTCCAGGGCTCGTAGTCTTCGTTGTCGGTGCCCTTTCTCTTCTTCTTCTTCTTCTTCTTCTTCTTCTTCTACTATTTCTTTTTGTTATTCTACTACCTTTTCTCTATCCCTTGTCTCGCATCCCGCGAGACCCACACAGTATATACTTGCCTGTCCCAATATGGGCCAACATATTATGCATATCGGCCATCGTGGTTCTTATCTAAACGACGTAAGTACGGGCCCTTTTCTTTGGAGAAGCCGACCGCGAATGTTTCTCTTCGTGTCTCATCCAAGCGCCGTCGGCAACGGCACTTCCGCCGCTTCGTCGGATCAACTTGATTAGACAAGGATCGTCCACAAGGATGAAAAGAAAAAAGAAGAAGAAGAAGGAACAGGAGGTAGAAGAAGGAACAGGTAATTCTAGCGAATAAAATTGCCGACCTAAAATGTCATCGCTATCATCTCACCCCAACTCAACCCAAACAGAAAATCATTCGATCGTCATTTTCAAATTCATCTGTTCGAAGAAAACAAAAAGGGTTCAAACATATCATCAATTTTCTTGATACGCGCATGCGATTGGCGAGATATTATATTCGAAATTACTCAACAATAAAAATGTTTTCCGCGAGAAAATATTTTGCAAACGATCGTCCCCCTCCCATTCCCACCTCCTGATCATTCCTCGTTGTTGTTATTCGTGGTTGCACGTAATTCCAAACGAACAACATACCAGAGCGTGCGAATGCGTGTATACGCGCGCGTCTCAACGAGATCAACCCATGTATTAATACTATTCGCACACACAAATACACAAAAGTGTTTCGACTTACGTAGGTGCATTGATGTAATTATAGATTGTGTCTCTGTGCGACCTCTGCACTGGATCTTATCCGATCATCGTGGAAAAGTATCGGCCGATCGTAATTATTGCGCCAGGCTTAACGAAAGCAACCAACGTTGGCGAGAGTCTACCTTTAAACGTTAGCGACCTAAGCACTGTCTGTCGCCTCGATAAAAAGAAATAGAAATAGAAATAGAAATAGAAATAGATAGAGAGAAAGAAGTAAGAGAAAGAGAAAGAATGAAAGATCGATACGTCGATCGTTTCGCGTAGGAAAGTCCGGATAAACGATAGAACGGTGAACCGGAGAGAAACAAGACGGGGGGGGAAGGAGAGGAAATGGAAAAGAATGATCGTTCCAACGTGTGCATTAAGTCGATGGAAACAAATCGTGTCGATTAATCGCGTCGTCGAATATAAGTATATTATAGTTAGAGATCGTACGTGCTTCATTTCCGCGACAAGGATTTTCTAAAGCGAAAGATAATATATTACTAAAGAGGAAGAGAAAGATAGACAAAAAAATATCTGTAATTATAGGAGAGGAGTTAAAGAATTGTATATACGTTATATCATCGATTGATTCTCTACCATTGATCGTTTTATTTAAGAATATATCCTATCTCATGTGTTAGAGTTTAACAGTTTGAGTCCCAGACAGTGTTGAAAAAACACTGTCGAAGAATCCCAATCAGCGCGACCGTGCTTGTTTAATTTTCTGTCGAGAAATACCAAGCGGTGCGATAGCGCTTCCTTATGTGGTAGGTAACGTGATCGTCGTATTGTTTTCATCGCTCCGTCAATTGTCCACAATGCTCGAAATATGCTGGGCTTTCTCGACATAAAATCTGAACAACGCGATCGCGCTGCTTGGGGCACAAACGGTTAATAACTGTTGCAAATGCAAAATAAAACTTGGTCTTTGAGTTTCCCCATGAACTAATCTCAACGTGACATGAAAGAATCAGGTATATAGATATAGGCCACGAGCATCATCTACACGGGCGCGTATAGATCATTTACGGTGAGAGTCTATGAATCATGGGGAGACATAATAGAGAGAAAGAAGAGGTAATACAAAAGGGGGAATAGGATGGGTGGATATATGCGAGTGAAGAAGAGGGAAAAGGGAAGAGGGAAGGAAGACAACGCGGTGAAGAGGTCGGTGCACCATGGAAAAGAGAGGAAGGCAAATAAGAGAAGAGAAGAGAAGAGAAGAGAAGATAAAGGGATAGAAAGAAACAGCAAAGAGAATAACCCGAGTAAATCGGGGTGGTCTCGAGACTTCACCGTTGACTAACTGCGACACGACAGGCTGCCATACTCGGTTAAACTCCCCCGCCATCCGATTACCTTCGACGGGTAACAAATTAATGTTTACTCGATGCATATGGGTCGATCTCTTGGAAAGACCATCCTCCTCCTCTCCCCTTCTTCCTTCCTTTTTTTCTACCATCGATCTTCATTTTCACTATGTTCATCAATAATTGCAAATACCAATGAAATATTTCTAATATTAGGTCTACCGAAAAGTTCTGTCCAATTTTGTCTCCTCAAGTTTCAATCGATATACACATTTTTTATTTCAGTCATATATGACTATTTCTCTTTATTATTGCATTTATGCATCATGTACTCTCTTAAGTAAACTGAAAAAAAAATCTTCTCATGTTATTGGGCAGTGAGACATAATCGTGTAAAACATGACTACCGAAAAAGTTCATTTACGCCACTGTATTTTGCACGAGTTCCAACAAGGAAGAAATGTTACAGGAACGTGTCGAAATTTAAGAATGGCAAGAAGTCATAAAAATTAGTCATTAAATGTATGAAAATTTGTCTTCAATTCAAAAAATGGATAGAACTTTTCGGTAGACCTAATACAATATTTAAATACTTATTTTCGCATAAACAGGGAAATTTATTGAACCGATATGATAGAGTACTCATTGTTATAAAACATTAAGCAACTAGCTGCTGCTGTTTAGAAACATTCCTTGATATGAGTACCTTAAGATCAACGATCCAACAAACGAGGGATGACGATGGTATTTACGAGAATAAAATTCGTCATGGACCTCCCTATGACGTGACGATGTATATATGCACAGAGATACGATGAACCGGAGAACAGTTTCTATTCTGAGGTGACAGCAAACGCATCGTAGTTGATGTTGACGCGAAAATCAGCCTGGTCATCGTAGATCGTTGAGAAGAAGGAGAAAATATCAAGGCTGATGGTTGAACTGTGCGAAAGCAACACGAGATCAACGATTAATGTATTCTCCTCCTTTTCTCCGTAACTTTCTCGGCACGCATAATTATGCAATATCTTAAAGGATAAATGTCGTGAGATTAAATCGAAAAAGAAAGGATACTCTCATTAGAAATATCAAATTTAAAACTAGATGTGTAACAGTTTATTAACAGTGGCAGGCACGTTCTCTTGTTGCAATTAAGAAACGTCTAATTGAAATCGTAATCGTCAATTCTAAATGAGTCACGATCGAACCGTTCAAATTTTATATGGCGATTAACGGTTAAGGAATAGAATCTTCCATTAAACTCACGCATCGTGAGAAAGATCTAACTAATTCAACTGGTATAGTTGTTGGAAATGAAATGAAATCTAACACGAATACGTACGCATACCTTTAATAACGTAAAGAAAACGGAATTGTGGGACGGTATTGCAAGACGATTGGTAAGATTCGTTTTATACAATTTAAATAACCTAAGGTATCCATTATCTGTACCGATTTGTTCGTAGATTTTACTGGAAATTAGGAGACGAGCATTGGTAGCTCGGCTAATGGATTCCAAGTCGTTATTTGCCATTTACGTTGATCGTACGAATCGATAATCTTTTTACAACTGAAGGTAATAAAAGTTTCAAGAGCCAAAGATGGTGCCGTTCGATGGAGCTAAATATACATAGGTATGGATAGAAAAGTATCTAAATAAGTAGCAATCGGCCAGATAGATAAGGTGAGAGGAGAGAGAGAGTAAGAGACAACTCGGTTAAAATATCCGATAAGGAGCACGCGCGAGCGGAAGGCTTAACGATTTCATAAAAGAGATAACAACCGAGGGCCGAGCTAATTAAGCGATATAATCCCTACGTTCTAAGGGCCGTTAAAGGCAACATCAAATGCACCTTTATCTACGGGCCAAGATACTTAAGATAACACCACCGAGCATCCACTCGTCTAATTACTATCGACACTTTCTTATTTGCTTTTGGGTTTGGGTCAATCAAAAATATCAAATCAAAACAAGTCGATAACCTGACAAAGTTTTCTTTTAAACGCGATATCCCCCGTTTGATATTTGATAAAAATCCGGTTATACGACGAGTAGTAATTTTATCGAACTAATAACATCTCTTGCACGAGAATTTAGAAATATTTAAAATTGATAATTTCTATAAAAAAAAAAAAACAGATTATCCACTCGCGAATGAAATAATTTGAATGTGGAAGTTACTTTACTAACGTATTCCTTCACGCATAAAAGCGAAATGATGCGATAATGCGATAATGGGATGATGCGGCATTAAACGTTGTAATAAAATTATATAACGATCTAATAAGCACCGATAAACTTTACCTACCCCTTAGGGACTACGAAAAATCTCAATGTAAAATAGAAATAAAAAAAAAAGAAAATAGGAAGAACGCGGCTAGCTAATGTAGATCGTAGGAGGTATCGTTATACCTACTACCTGTGACTGCGGCTCGCGGTATCAAGACGACGACCGGTAATTCTAATCCAGAACCAGTTTCTTCCTGACAAGGGTACCCTCGTACTTTTTATCCCAAGTAAAATTACTCGCCGATAACTGGTATGACATTCACCATGGGGCTTTAAGACGCCATAATATCGCATCAACGGGAAAACTTCTTCGTTTGGTGTTTTCTTCGAAACTCGTTGAATTAAAAGATTTTTTTTATGTTTGAGACAGAAATAAAAGACAAATTGTAGGTAAAGAAAATAATAAAAAGTAAAAATATAAAAATATATATCTTCTCTGGGGTATACGAAAACACAATCGAAAGTTGATCCACGATTATGTCCTTATCCACGATCGTAATCGATAACCAAACGTGCATACAGAGAAGTCATTTATTGTAGTAGTTTTCGACCGAATCGTATTCGATATCGACTTCTTAAAAATCTCGAAGGTTTTCGATCGCGGCTTCGAGAATGTCGTGCGTACTTTCAGCAAGACGACCTGCTGGGTCGTCGAATTCTTCGACCCTTAACCCTATACTTCTCCGTGTATACCTGTATATATATATATGTATGTATGTATGTATGTACGTACGACAACGACGAACGGTCTTTCTTCGTTTTACGAGTGGTCACGAGTTAAAGCGGTATTCACATCGAAACGGCATAAACTCTCGAACGAAATAACAAAACTATTATTTCGGATTATAACGACTTTAAATAAAACTATGTTTCATCGACGATGTATCGTAGATATTATATTTGTATTCTCGTATATATGCATAATCATTTAACGTGTAACCCAAAACGCCCAACAAGAAAAATCCAATAAATTCGATACCTTAATAATTTTATTATCGTCGAAGATGTAACCGCTAAATTTATAGTCGAATTTAAAGTCCCGTCATCGTCCCTTTTTCGTTTCAGACGTAAGCTTTTATCGGCTCGTTTCGCGAGATCCGTTTCGTGTCGCGAGCAACACCTTTTCTTTCTTTCTCTCTCTCCCTTTTTTTTTTTTATATTTTTCCCTACCTTTTCTGTACCATACCGCCGACTGTCCTATATTTATTACAACGATATTCCCATTTTTTGTTCTACAAGGATAAGACCGGTGGAAAAAAATCAAATACGATTTTAAATAAGATGCAAAACGAAACGAGGAGACCTATATATACACACACACATATAAATATATATATATACAAGTATATTCGTCGAAATGGACGTTCACTCGAACGAAGAAGACCTTCGAGGACTTTTGTCGAGTCAGGGTTCGAGTCAGGTTCGAGAGTCAGGTTCGAGTCAGGTTCGAAAGGAAAGAAGCGTTTCAAGCTAGTCTCTCTTCGATGTAGAAGGGCGACGACCGATCCCCGGATGATCGAATCTGCAAAGGAAATGTCCTCGAAGGATATACAACGGTGACATTTGCTATCGGGTTAACGCCCACGCCAGAACTTGCCTCACAGGTGTGTCCTTCCCCTTCTTTCCTTTTTTTTCAACTCTCTTTTTCTCCTCCTCCTCCTCCTCCTCCTTTTTCTTCTTCTTCTTCTCAAAGAAACCCTATCAAGAAATGTTTTTCTCTTTCTCTTGAGTGCACGCGCGCGCGCGCAATACCGACCAACCAGAACCGAGCAAGGAATGCACGCCACTTTCTTCGTCTCTTTATGGAAACGCGAGAAGTGTGCGAATCGGTACTTTGCCTTCCTAGCTGCCGGAGAAACTGTGAGAGAGTGGAGGATAGATACCAAGGGAGGTAGGAAGGGGAGTAGGGAGGGAGGGCAAGGGGTAAGAGAGAAAACGCGAATTCTCATACGGTTCGCGAGTCAGACCGCACCTGCGCGATTCCTCTTAGATCGTTCTGCAAGTTCTCCTATCGCTGTGCTCGTGATTAAACATTTATACATTCGTATGGTAACCTAAAATGTTGTTTCTGAGATTACCTTAGAAAGACCGACGGCCACGTCGTTCTTGAGAAATCGAATGCTAACGCATCGATTATAGTTTTTTTTTGTTTACGTAGTATCATGCATTACGCTCACGTGATTTCTCGATCGTTTAAAACATTCTAAAAGATATTTTATGCGAATGCAATTGTGACGATTCTTTTTTCAAAAGATAGCACCGATCGAAGGATGGTGGTCCTTCGAACGTAACTGAACGAACAGCTGTCCTTCTTCAGGTGCTATTCTGTCGCCCCCACCCCACCCCCTTTACCCTATGTATTTATATTTAAACAAAAAAAGAAATAATAAAATGTAAAATCTACTCCAGTTTTTTGTTTACCTTTACTTTCCATTCCGTGATTTTATGGTCACGTTTCTCGGAGAACGACAATAGCGGTGGCAATAGAGTTTCGTAGAATAATCATATAACGTGCACGCTAGCTAGCTAACCTAGCTAGTCTACACCCACGGAAAAAGTTTCCTTGCTGGAAGTCTTACACATTCAACATAGGTTGAAGTGAACATCGCGACGGGCCAGGTTAGGCCACGTGTCGAGATCCATTTTACGAGGAGGCTCAATAGATTATAGAGACGTTAGAATTTCTAGAAGGCCCTCCTACCTGCGCGTCTTATATCTCCGATTTTTTTCTCTACTTTATTGAACGTTCTCCTTACTTGTCGTCATCGTCGTACTTCAACGTAAATACCCACCACGTAAACCATTTTTCTCCTTAACGTCGAATAAATACTTTATAGTATCCTAAAACGTGAATTCCAATAATACTACACAAATCTGAAAGTATCTTTACTAGAGAAAGAGAAAGAGAACTATCAAAATTATAAGTAGAAACTTAAAAATGGAAACGAACCTTCAAAAATGACGATGAAATAAAAATGAATTGATGCTTAGAGCAGAAAATATATTTCCTAAAATAAGTCCAAATTATACAGATCTAGGAATAAACTCGAATGTTAGAAAAATAACAACGAAACTATAAAGTATGAATGTTTCCTCCCACCCACCCCCAAGAAGTTTCGAAATACAAAGTAAGTTTCTAAGACTAGTCTTATGGTGTTCTCGCAAGTATACTTCAAAGTCCAAGAATAGGATCGGAGCCGTGGAAGATGCTCGCTGTCACGCTGTCCTGTCCTCGAAGAAGTCCTTTTAACTTGCATTCGTGGACCAAGGGCCCACGACAGTCTGGTATATCTCGGGTGGACCGTGAATACGAGCGTAGCGTAGCTCGTAAAAAGTTAAACCGGTGACAAGCACTATGACGCGGAATTTACGACGCCGAGGTCGCAGCCCAGGTCGAATCGTGAACACCGCAGGACAAGTTGTCGTTGTCGTTGTCGTTGTCGTCGTCGTCGTCGTTGTCAAAGTTCCTGTTGAAAAATGAACTTCAACGAAATCGCAAGTTTCACGATTAAAATCGATTCCATCTACCCGTTCTTTCTTTCTTTTTTCAAAATACATTTTAACGATCAACCAAAAAAAAATCTAAATAAACGTTGATGATCCAATCGGTTCAAGATGCATTCAAATACAATCATAACGATCAAAATATCCTCTTTAAAAAGTATCATCCTTCGTTCATTACTTTGGTATCAGAACTTAAGCTGATTTCACGCGGTAACATTTTAATGCTCTTGTTATGTACTACGTTTGTGATATAAATGCTCGACTGCGAGATACTAGATACGACAAAGTCTTGACTTATGGGTATGACCATAATTGGCATGAGATAGGTGACAATAATTCGTTAACGATTACTTCACCAAGAGTTTCTTTCATGAGAATGATTGTTCACACACACACATTGTCTTTCCTTCTCAATCTTTTACACGATAAATGAAAAGAAAAAGAAAAGAGAGACGTTTATGTGGGCAAGTCTCTTCTCTTCTCTTTTCTTTCGGTTTATAGAGCTTACGCGTTTTATAAATATCCGTTAGCTACCGTGTTGCGTGGCATCTCATTAATATTTCAATTACTACCTTGCATTTACGATCTTGACAGACTCGAGTGTGGGTAAACGTGTGCAGAAAGATGCACAGGTAAAGGAATACGAGTTTAACAGGCGGCAGCTTTGTCATCCTGATCTTTCTCCTCTTTCTCTTCTTCATCTTCTTCTTCTTCTTTACGAAAAACATCGAGCTTCCTATAGAAATTCCAACACTCGGATTTATCGCGATGAAATGGTTATCGGTCCTCCCCCACCCCTCTCTATTTTTTCTTTTACTTATTTTTTTTTTTTTTCACTGCAACACGAGCCAAGAATTCGTTCGGTAGACTTGAAGACTTTTGCGGTTTTGCACCTCGACCTCACGATATTATTATTACCTTTTACGAGACTCTCTCCTATCCCTTTCTCTTTCTTTCTTTCTTGCTTTCTTTCTTTCTCTTTCCACGATAGAAACGTCACAATACGTTTACTTTTACTGAATGCGAGTCTCAGGCGACGTTTCGCGTCCATATTTATGTTAAATGTCCGGCAATGAAAGTGACAGGTCGTTAAGAATTCACTTGGGAGAGGAGAGTAGAAAGAGAGAGCGTGTGCACGAGTAAATGTCAGCTGTAAACGCATCGTTACGATGGAAAATTAGTTCTAATACGTTGCTCTTGATCTCTCTCTCTCTTTCTCTCTCTTTCTCTTTTTCTCTCGATTCTATGTATCTACATATGCTTCGCAAATGCTAATACACGTGATGCTAGACAAGTAATAGTATGCTTCATTTCTAATGTCAACTCTATACCTGTCATTTAATTCTATAAACGATCCACGAATCCGTATATTCCAACATCTATATATATATACTTATATACTTACATATATATTTAAATATGCATATACGTACTTTATTTACTTGTATATACATATATGCTTATGTAGTACCTGAGTTTTGCACGTTTCGCGCCTTCTCGCGTAATTCATCTCGAACGTGTGGGGCCCGTCGCGATTAATGACTTGTTTTTGCCGTTCTTAGCGAGAAACTAACGTCGTGCGCGTTACGATGCCATTGAATCTTGAATCCTTACGTCATCCTGACGATTAATATGAAAACGCGTGTTAGACGAGATATATAACGAGTAATATAATTCCATGGGTGACTCGTTACACTCGCAAAACGCACATCGAACCGAACGAATTATTTTGTCGAAATTTATTCAAGAATTTTCGAAAGTAGTAGATAAATAAAGAGAGACAGACAGAGACAGAGAGAGAGAAATAAAGAAAGATTCTTGAGTTTAAAAGATTTCTCAATGTTAGTACTTGGATCGTACGTCGAGGAAACCTTAAACCCACTTCGCGAGCCTCCATGCGATATTTTAAACCTTTGCAGTTTCTCTCCTGAATTTTTATTTGCCATCAGAAATCGTAACTCTTTGACCTGGACTACAACGAGGAACGAGAATAAATTCGGAAAGGAAAGGAAAGGTAAGGAAAGGAAAGGAAAGGAAAGGAATTGTGTTTCCTGTAAGTACTTATTGAAACAAAACCGATGCAATCGCGGTTTAAATACGTATTGAAAAACATAAGTTTACTCGTTTGACCACATCAACCAACGATCGTTCATGCGTTCAATAACACGACAAATCACCCAATGCAATTTGCATTTAATCGGCCGAGCTTTGTAATTAATCTAGTACGAGGTAGGTAGGTAGGAAGGTAGGTAACGAGCTGCGTGCGGGAATCCTGGGAAGCGTGGCCTGATCCATGGAATTGCAAGCATCTATCATCTATTAATTAAGCGATTAGTCCAGCGTCGCTAACGAGAGGCTAGCGTGTGAGATGGAATTTCTATAGCAAACTCTTCTAACGCCCATAGGCAATTTTCCTGCTTGTGTCTCGATCGGATTTTACCTATAGCTAATAGAGAACGTTGATTGCTATTGCGAAGAAGAAAGAAATTAATATTTATACTCTTTGAATATAATTCTCTCATTCTCTCTTTTTTAGCAACTTTATTCTTTCGTTTGTTCAATTCGTTCCTTCCTACCATCTAATCTATCCACGTTTATCTGCTACCGCAAAACTTTCCAGATTTAATTATTACTTTCGCAACGTTTTAGATTCGAAGAGAGAAGCCTTTGTGTCACAGAGATCTATGAAGCACGCGCATTGTCTCTCCTTATATTTCTTTTTTTCCTTTCGCTCGATACCACGGCGTTTTATCTACCAGGAAAGGACGAGAATCGCTATAATTTACATCTTTGTACGTATTCAAATGTACCCGCGTGGGCAGAGAGAGGAAAGAAAGAAAGAAAGAATGAAAGAATGAAAGAAAGAATGAAATAATGTAAGAGAGAAAGAGAAAAGATGCAGGTAGATCCAGTAGAATATACAACGACTCGGTTTTTGCGGCTTGCAGGTTGATACCAGGACCAAACTATTCGAAGTTGGACGCCGGTAGTAGTAGTCTCGTCGTACTTTTGCGGTATACGGGAGAAATGAAAGAATGGCAAAGCGGAAGAGGAAAAAGGTTGAGGGCTTTTTTCGATAAAGCGTGGGTGGGGAAAAACGAACACGTTTCTCCTTTTGCAAGATGTCCGCTACGCGGTGGCACGCGTGTTGTGTATACCCGCGCACGCCAAAGAACTCACGAACAACGCCTCCACAATTTTCTCCTATCTTTTCTAAGATACGTTAGACAGAGACCAGAGACTAGAAAGAGAACTCTTTCTACGTATTGTACGTCTAACGTATGGCAAAAGGGAATATTATAGCGTTGATTTTCGCGTAGGTTGGGCCCCACGTTTTGCAGTGTGTGACACGAGGCGCCACCACGGCGGGACGTCGCACGTTACGCCGATCTCCAGAACTTACATTTAATCTTACATGTCGCGGACTCTTTCTTTTTTCTACTCTTTTTCTCTCTCTCTGTGTCTCTTGTCATGGTGATCGAGATTGACCAATTCTCATGAGACAGCTAGGAGAGCAAACCCAAGCACTGAATTCTGTCGTTTCCGGAATAACGAATAGTTTTCATCGAAAAATCATTGAAATCCTCCACCGACACGTCTACCTTTTCTTTACGACTGAACTCCCGATCAAATTTATCGCTCAAACTTTTGAAGGTAAATATATATCGGAGACGCAATAACGGATATTTATCTATCCGTTTCTTTACGATATTCGGTTTCTAAGAGTAGGTATACATATACCTGACATGCATATATGTAAATACCTACGCATGAATCTAGTGAACTATTGAACACGTAACGTTTTACTTCATAGAATCTAACTAACTCGTCTCGTTTCGTTTCATTTCATTTCATTTCGTCTCGGATCGATAAAAGAAAAAACGATGGAAGAGCAATGAGCAGCAACCTAACGAACCACGGCGACAAAACGTTCGCAATAAGAAATATCGAAGTTCGGGATGTCGATATAAATAGCATTGAAGGAGGAGTACCGTTGCGATCAGGCCAGGTTGAGGGTCGGGCCGAGGGTGACGTGATCGTGATCGATGTAGATCGTTTTCTCGATCTATCCGCAGCAATCCGTGGTCAAGCTCACCGTCGTGTCCTCCATCGATACCGTTCTTATAAACGAACACGCACACTTACTTCTCAATACTATACGTTTATATGAATGTAACAATACCGAGCTAGTTCGGTGAGATTTGTTTCCGGGTCACGCCAAGGCACAGGTTGTGTCCGAAGGTGTATCCATGAACCGATTGTCGCTCGTGTCCAATATCTCGATTCTCTCGTATCGATTAGCATTGATTTGTGGATCATCGTGATTAGCCCGCGGGATGAACCAACAGAGATAACGATGCACAACTTCTATCCTTTCTCGATCGTTGCACTTGAAACAGATAAGGAATCTCGCGCAAGTAAAAAAATCTTGTGCATAACCGAGAAATAATAGTTATATTTCGAACAATGTACAATGCCGATCTCCTACAAAGGTATTCTTAATTGTATCGAGAACGATATCTCTTGAACTCTGAGAAAGACACCTGCAACATACGAATGAACAAACGAACGAACGAACGCGTTGCAGCTGATACACGAGTCTTCCAGATTACGCAATGCTACTCATGCTTAACCGAGTGTGGGACTCGACCTGTTCTCTGAGCAACAAACGTGGAAACCCTTAGATTGAAATCGTTCTTTTCTTTATCTTTCTATTTCTTTCTTTCTTCTTCCTCAACGTGTAAAATCGTATAAACTGCGAAGATATGATCTGCATCGACCACGCCTCGAAAGACGATCGAACCTCCTCTACCGTATACGACCAAATCATTTTTGACGTATTCCAAGTGTATTAGCATAGGGTGCGTCCTGTAAGCTTTATCGAGACTCAAGAGAGACTTAAATTTACTTTACGTAAGAGTACAGCGCATAACGGAAGCCATCACTCGACATTGACGTTAGACAATAGCCACTGTGTGGCAGGATGATTCCTTACCGACTACCTTGCTTCTCCCATGTCCCTATTGAATTTCCATACGCACAAATTCCCTTCCACGAGAGCTTCTTCCACTAAAGGAAGAGACGCGTCAAACCGGTAAAGCACTTTAACTAAAGGGCACGTAATGTAAGATTTCTATTCCAAAAATATATTCTATCGTTTGAAAATATTGCAAGCATCATTTTTACGAAGTTAGATAATGTTTCATGGGCCTAACTAAGAAAATATAATAATATCAAATAATTGATTTATTAAGAAAAATATGAGATGAAATATACGTTAATACGCTAAGTTGCTACCCTCTCTTGATGATTCTCAGGAAGATCTCAAACTAATGATTTAAATTCCTTTCCCGCCAGAAACTCTATCACCAATACACCATAACTTTTACCGGAGTTCTATAGTACCAACATATCGATAAAACAAATTACTGAAATACCAACTGTAGAAAGTGTTTTTCTAAATATCTACGAGACTATACCACATTACGGTGCACAGATAACTTTCAAGAAAGACACATGTGAACTCTTCACAGAGGGATCTTTATGGAGTTTAAAAAGGGAACGACCACTTGAGACAAGTAGGTTTCTCGTCTGGATACACAAAGAGAGTAGTGTCACGGATCGACAACTCAAACGAGTTGTAATAAAACCGTGAGAATCTATTTGCTGGGAAGCCTATTATTAATTATTTTCTAAACTAATAAAATTTCGAAAAATGAAAGAATCTTTAAGTAAATCTAATAAAAATATCGAGAAGAAATAAAACATAAAAAAGAATTATTTTAAATCGATCAGAATACTATTTGTAGTGTACAAGGTGCCATATTCGTGAAGGAACGCTACTGGAGACAGCTGATCGTGTGCATTGTGTGCAAGGCAAGAAAAATCAGATGCATCAAGGCGTTTTTCGTCATTATTGTGAGAAACAAACGTTCATAACAAAGTAGATTTAATTCGAACAAATTACTGAGTTTAAATTTCATAGACGATTTCCTCTTCTTATTTTTCGACATATTCCCGTACCGAATTATGCACTTGTCGCATAGTTCTATGTTATCAACCGAGCTCGTGAGAAATGCATCGTAACGTTAGTCGGTTAGATTCACTTGTTCGAAAAATAAAAAGAAAAAAGGAGGTTTCTTCCTACTGTGTGCCTTCTTCTCAAGAAATTTTCAAGGATAACCGGTATCGTATTCTGTAACGGATGATGTAAGCCCGCACCTTTTGTCTTTCTTCTCTAGCTATTAGAAATTTCATCGCGTCTTGTGCTTCTTTAACGTTGGCTTCGTCTTTTTCGTTTTGTTATGTCGTGTCTTGTCCTACCGTGTCGTTTCGTGCATGCAGCGTGAATGTGAACGCGCGCACGTGCGTTTACGTATGTATTAAACATACACATGTATATATGTATGTATATACCGAGTGTGGCTGTGTCTGTCTGTGTCTATAGTGACTGAATGCTGTGGGTGAACTCGCCGGACACCCACTTATACAGGTGGCTTCCTTTTTCATTCACACCGCGCGGTTTCGTGCAAAGACGGTAGTATAGAAAAGACCTCTTGGAAGGATTTCCTTCTTGCTTGAAGCAATAGTAGGTGCCACACGATGACGCCAACGACGTATATATTATTTTCATCTTCTAAAAATTTGATCGTTTTTTCATTCCTCGTCGCTTTAACAAATGCAAATTACACTGATATTAATTTACCGGCGAGTCATATGAAGTATTACTTTCATTCTTTTCCCACGGTAGCCGAAAAATGTCAAAACGATACGTCCTGTCCGTATAAGGTAAGCATTTCTTTTTTCTTTCATTTTACTTTTGTCTTTTTATCGATATATTTAAACTTTGAACATTCGTTAATTCAGCGCGCATGTATTTAAAGAAATAAGAAATATATTTAAAACTTTTGATCGCAGGACAGTTTGAATACCAAAGCATGTTGGGGCTACGAGACAGAATGTAAAGAAGAAAATTCATTTTCCGTACCCTATTGTCCTGGTGATCACAAAGGATGGGTCGCTACGAAAAAAGCACAATTGGACACGTTTTATGCGCAAGGAGATTTTGGCTATGTACGAGATCAAAGAAGAGAAATGATGATGCTGTGCGAGCCTCTTTTTGCCGTAAGTATTTCATTTATAAAGAAAACAAAAATTATAAAAAAAAGATTCGCGAGAAAAATTTAATTGTAACATTTGTCAAAGGACGACTCATCATTGGAATGCTCCGAACATATGAGATTCTGTAGAGCTAGGAACGTTCTATTAAATTTCACGGATCTTTTACATAGAAAGGAACCCATAAGATACAAAATGGATGTTTTGAAAGAAGGACAAATCGGTGGTTATTGCACGTAAGGGAAATGTTAAGCGTTTCTAAAATAAAAATTCATTTGATTTAACGAAGCATTTAACAGGAACGCCAAAACATCGTTCTGTCAAATTTAGGCTGAACGAAAAGAAACTTCAAGACAACGCAGATCACATCAGCCCACTACAATCATGGGGACCAGAGTTACGAAACTTTCGTAGGTTTCATCGACGTCCGATCGTAGAAGGCGATTGTGATATCGTAATAGAAAAACCTACGTACATAATGAAAATAGATGCCAGTAAGTAAATCAATTTTTTTTATTTTGCTTTTTTTTCAAGTTTTAAGAAAAACAAATTGTTTTAGTAGTAAACATGTATCATCATTTTTGCGACTTCTTCAATCTGTATGCGTCGTTGCACGTAAATCTTTCGCATTCGAGCGCCTTCAGTACGGACAATCATATAATGATTTGGGAAAGTTACAGGTAATTGACATCGATATAAAACAAAAAACAAGAGAAGTTCGTAGAATATGTATATATATATATATATAAGTATCTGTTTTTACTTTCAGTTATCGATCGGCATTTCAAGATACGTTCGAAGCTTTCACAAGCAATCCACTGTGGGATTTAAAAACGTTTCGCGGTGAAAAAGTTTGCTTCCGGAATCTTGTATTTCCGTTACTACCACGAATGATCTTTGGACTTTATTATAACACACCTCTCGTACGCGTGTACTACAACTTTCCTATTCAAAGATTAAAATTAATCTATTTAATGACCATGTACATATCTCGTATTTTTTTTTCTTTTTTAGATTTATGGATGCGAAAATAGTGGTTTGTTTAAAGCTTTTGGAGATCACGTATTACATAGACTTAAGATACCTCTACTTGACAGAAAAAATGATAAGATACGCGTAACTTTACTGAGCAGAGATACTCAATACAGAAAAATATTAAATGAAGAAGAATTAGTACAAGCTTTGAAAGAAAATAAAGAATATGAAGTTCGAAAGGTATAAAATTTATAATAACCTGTATATGAAATTAAAAATCTACATAAGTTTAAAATTAAATGTATAATTTTATATTAAATTCATTTTTTTATTAGGTAATTTATAACAAGAACGTATCTTTCAAAAAACAACTTCAAATCACAAGAAATACTGATATATTCATCGGTATACACGGAGCAGGATTGACGCACCTCTTGTTTTTACCTGATTGGGCCGCTGTTTTTGAAATGTAAAAACAATATCTTTCATAAATCAAAATAATATTTGATAACTATTAATATATATCGTGTTCTAATTATATTTTTCTTTTATAGATATAATTGCGAGGACCCTAGCTGTTACAAAGATCTTGCAAGATTACGAGGTATTAAATATTATACGTGGGAAGACAATTCTAAATTAATTCAACAGGATCCTGTAAGCGATTAGAATCTTCTTTATTTTTTAACTCTCTATAATCCGAATTTTTTCCACTTGGAATCAACAAACATTAATCTCTAAATACAAATTAATGATAAATAAAAAACTTGCAAAGATACTAAATTAAATCTAATATTTCAAACTAGTATTGATAATCACTATAAAGATTCTTTTATTAGTTATAAAATAGAAATTATTAATTATGTGTATGCTATATTGAGATAAAAAAATGAGATTAAAAAAAAAATATTGATATATTGGTATGTGATTTCAAAATTACACGGGACTATAGAGAGTTAATTAATAAAAAATGTAATAACAATTAAACTAAAATTTTGTTTCTTATAGGGTACACATCCCGACGGTGGTGCTCATGCCAAATTTACGAATTATAATTTTGAAGTTAAGGAATTTCTACGTATTGTTTCCTTAGCTAGTACTCACGTGAAACATCATAACGCTTTTAAAGATTTTTTAAGCAAAAATATGATTCAAAAGGATAAAGTACGTAGTAAAACGAAGAATATAAATAGTAACTTAAATAAAACGTCTAATAAAGAAAAAGTATCTAAAGTACAACGTCAAAGTAATACTCAATTGAAGGATGAATTATGACGAATTTAGGATAATAAATTTAATTAAGAAAAATACTGCACAACGGGTTTATTGTGTCAAATACTGTTGCAATTACAATTATACAGAACAAATACTTTGTTACCAGTTAAACTATTTTTCTTATTTTTATACTGATGTACATACATATTTGTTTTGATACAAAAAATAATAAATATGAGATATTTCTCGATATGTCTGTGCGTTGCACATGGCAGTGTTTATTTTCTTTAACTAATTTATTAACAATTATTGGATCATTGATTGTAAGTAACTATATGTTACGTAAGTTAATTTTCTGCTATTAGATTATAGAAGATATTATGCTCAACGAGCATCAATGGTATTAATACATGGCATACATCCTTTGCTACATTTACATTTAACGCATGTCATACACAAATTTTATTTCATTAACTTTGTATACTTATTTTACAATTTGACTTGAACTTGCCATCTGTATAATATTAAAATGAAAAGTACATTTACACCCATGTATAAGATTATTATTTGAAGAGATGTATTTTTCCCAATGTATAGCGTTGATATAAGTAAATTAATAACACCTGTTAACAAATTACATGATAAGAAAAAAATAAGTCCATTATAATTCACAGCTTCAAATATTTCTAATGTCCTTTTAATTGGACTTTCAATGGGTAACTCTTGCAAATTTTCTTGTTTTGCATCCTGCTTATTTTCTCGTTTAGTTTTAAAACTGGCTTTATGTTTTCTATGTTTTACTTCGTTCATTTTTTCTGTTATCTTGTCATTTTTATTATCTGTGATTTTATGATCTGATGTTGCATAAATTAATATATCTGTTACTACTTCGATAAGTAATAAAAGCGTAAGCATCATAGTGGATAATGTAAGTATCCATGCACAATAACCTGCATTGGCTAACCTTCTAGATACCCTGAAGTATTTATCGCAAAACAATGTTGCAGCACAAGCCTGTGCTGCTATCAATGATAATTTTACACATAATACCATTGATTCATTGTAACTTGCATCTAAATCGTATCCAAATATCTTAATATGAACATTTTTTCTGGGATGTAAAGTAGTACTCGAGTTTAAATTTAAATAAGTAGAATGAATTAATCTTCCAACTGCAACTCCAATAAGATATAATCCTACATAGCCTGGTATAGACATGAGACCCTCCCTATTAGCTGTGATAAAATCAATTCTTGGTTCATTACTTAAAATCCACTCTTTCAAACCATTATTAGTTAAGATATACTCGTGCATAGCCAAAATCCATATACCAGAAAGTAAGGAATACCTTGAACTTATTGTGCTAGTTATTGTTCTAGTAAATAATTTGACAAATGCTAAAGTTATGAAAAAATTCCAATGAACTCCATATTCAGTAATATGTCTTTGATAACCCAAAAATTCAATAGCTACAAATCGTCCTAATCCTAACAATAATAATGGTAAAGAACTCTTTAAAGGATTTTTAAGATTCCTTGATAGTGTACCAAAGAAACCTACCTTTGGTGGGCTACCGAAATCTTGAGCCTCTGGTGCAACTAATGCATTTGCTAATATAAATACACCAACACCAGTATCCATTAAACTATAACCAAATACTTCTGTTTTGGCAAATTTTCGTGGAAATATACGAAAGTCAACAGCTAATATACATATCGTTGTAATAATATTTAAAAGAGCTCGAAAATTTGTTACAAATGGCCTTTTACCTCTTACCGGCCTTAATATGCAATTTGTCAATGCATGCACTTTTATTCTCATTAACATAATATTTATAAAAGAAAGAATGATCATTAGCACGCATATACTACTAACGTATTCTGATAATACTGTACAACATAAAATGCATGGTATGACAATTAAACCGAATTCTATGACAATTTTAATATTTCTATGCAAGTATTTTCCATAAAGGCCTAAAGTAGTTATTGTTAAAAGAACACCGCATACGTTTGGTAAAATAACGTGGACAACCTCTTGTGACGTTGTCCCTCCATGGTTTGAAACAAACGCTTCTTGTTCCAACCGGTAGCGCTCCTTATCTCGCAAAGATTCCATGTTTATAAAATCATTGATTTCTTTGTACCCAAATTTCTAAACAAGTTCACCATATATAAAGATTATATTAATGATTATTTTATAAATTAGGACTTACAATTTAAAATAAAACTTTTTCATTCTCCTGGACAGCATGACATAGAAGAAAATTCAGAAAAATAGATAGAATAATTCGATGATATAATGCATAAAAAAGCACATATTTCTATTACCTAACGTATGATGGCGGTAGTGACATGAATAAAATATTAACACATTGCGTACGGCTCACGAGATATCTCGTTTTTATGCACTCAAACGTTGCGTCGGGTTACGAGATATCTCGTTCTCATGTCTTATTTCGAATCAATATATATGTGAATATAATACCAAAAACAAATTAGAATTGTATGTATCCGCTTTAGATTGCTCGCCAAGCATGCTGCTACAGCGTTCGGAAATGTGCGGGTTTTGAGCGCTGTTTGACCGCGCAGAGCGCCGTCGGCAATGCGTTAAGCACGGAATAAATGCAATAAAGTGATATGACAAAAAATTCTAGTAATATGTAATAAACATTTACATATGTACATATATATATATTTACATCTTATATACTTAATTTTATGTAGTGTTTAAAAAATAAATATTATTTCTAATTATAATTTGATTTAATTGAAAACGATATTCATAAGATATTATTAATGGAATTTCATATGTAAACTAAGAGAAAAATTATCCCTTTGAAAAAACTCAAGACATATTATTTTAACCACTTGCGGTGGAAAGACGTGCCACGCACGTTAACATGCTTTTCTTACCGGAACGCCAGCGACGGTTACGCATCGTCGTTGTCGATTGTTACAGAAAGATAAATGACGTGCGTGGCACGTCCACTGTTCAATAAAATTCTTTACCGAGGCACAGCTTCTGCTTGCTCTTCATCGTGTAAAGTTTTCAGTATTGACCCCAGACTATAAAATGGAAAGTGATAGCGAAGTCAGTGATGTTATTTCTATAAATTAACGGAGAAGACAAGGATTCCCGCTCGATTGTTCTGGCACGCGCAACCGAAAATTTCTTTGCACCGCAAGTGGTTAATATAAGTGGAATATTAATTAAATGATTAATCATTATGTTGAAACAAAATTATGCATCTTTGGAAAAATCACAAAATTCTAGACAAGATGAGATGACTGTTACAGATCATGTTTCTCTAGCTGAGAGAATGAAACCTACAAACTTTAATTCTTATATAGGTCAAAGACATGTAATCGGATCTAATACAATATTACATAATTTTTTGGAAATAGGAGAAATTCCTAGTATGATATTGTGGGGACCACCTGGTTGTGGTAAGGTACTTTGACGCTCTAAAATATCCAATTTTAAAATAATACCTTTTTTGATTTCTGTTTTAAATAAGCCTAGTATAATATATGTTTTAGAAATCTTTAATCAATGTTATAATACAATTAACCAAAGAAAAATTCAAAGATAAAATACATATTGTAAAATTAGTTGCAACAGCTTGTGGTGTTGGGGATATTAAAACAGCTGTAGAAACAGCAAAAAATGTACTTAAATCTGATCATAGAACAATTGTTGTTATGGATGAAATCCATCGTTTCAATAAACTTCAACAAGATATTTTCTTACCACATGTCGAAACTGGAACATTTATTCTAATTGGAACGACAATAGAAAATCCTTCTTACAGTTTGAATCCAGCATTACTTAGTCGATGTCGTGTATTTTCATTAAATAAATTATCAGTAGAAGACATCACTGAAATACTTACAAAATGCATACATTGCATAGGTGGTAGAATTCAAAATTCACTAAATTGTAATGATATTTCAAAGTTTGTAATTCATAACGACACATTGAAGTGGTTAGCCGAAATATGTGATGGAGATGCACGCACTGCTTTAAGTGGTTTAGAATTAGCAATTCGTAGCAAAAATATATTGCATGATAAAAGATCTATTATAAATCTTGAAGATATCAAACACGGTTTAATACATATGAGCAAGATTGCAGACAATAAAAGTGAACAGACGCATCACTTGTATTCTGCTTTGCACAAATCAATTTTTGCGGGTAAACCAAATGCTGCTTTATATTGGCTAGCAAGAATAATGGCTGCTAAAGAAGATCCTGTAGATATTGCTAGACGTTTAATTAGAATATCAGGTGAAGATATTGGTCTATCAGATCCAGATGCTTTAGGTAATATTTCAATAAACTTTAATACAATAGTACCTTCATTTACACAGGTAATTGGCTTTACGAAAACAGTGCATAAATGAAACCTTAAAAAGTAATTTAAAATAGCATTTTTGTTTTCACATACATCATTGGGACTACTGGGCTCTGGGAGCTCAAATATATTAAAGTGAAACTACTAATGAAGGGATTATTGTACTTATTATTACACACACAATACAGTAGTATATTATAATATATTATAAAAATAATTCTTTATTTTTTAGGTTTAGCAGTTCATACATTAAATGCCTGTCAAATGATTGGCATGCCTGAAAGTGATGTTCTATTAGGACAATGCGTAATTTATTTAACTAAAGCACCCAAATCTCGTCTGATTTATAATGCTTTTAAGGCGACTCAAAAATTTATTAACAATAGTAAAGAACCGCAGCCAGATGTTCAGCAACACATTCAATGTATATCAGAAGAAGAAAAGCTTGAATTTAGCATTGGTAAAATCTTTCATTATAATCTTTTTTTTGTTTACTTCTCATGTTTACAATGGTAATAATTGTATCATGTTTAAATTATTTTTTTATAGGATCAAATAAATATAATTTATCAAGGAATCTAAATACTAAAAAAAATCATTTACCAAAGAGTCTACAACACGTTAACTTTTTTCACGAAGATTTGCGATAATCATTTTTTATGCTATTCTAATTTTTCTGTACTATATTAGAAAAAAATAAATATTTTCTATATTTCTAATCCACGCTGGTTTTTATTATCTTCTAAAAAACTAGTACTCGTAAACATATAATGTCTTTTAAAGCATTTTTATCCAAGATTTCAGTTTTATTTCTAAAAAAAAACAAAATAACAACCCTATCCAATAACCAGATTAATGTCGATTAAAATTGCTACAAATGAAAGATTTCCATATGAGTAAGTATGCGTAGTACAAGAATAAAACCCCTTTCATCCACGGTATGATTAAGTACCAGAAAAAATAAAAACTTAAATTGAACGACAGGAAATGAGAAAGAAAGAAATCAATAGATAATTAGAAGGAAGAAAAATTGACTAAGAAACTATTTTAAAAAATCGTGAAAAATTTCCTTTTCTGCGTGTTTGAAATATTAATTTAAATTTGATATTTATTTTTTTTTGTTAAAAACAATATGCGAAATCTTTAGTATATTTTCATAAATATTTAGATCTATATTTGTTATAGAATTCCAAATAAAAATGTATATGTTATATTTAGTTTTTGTGTGCGCCTTCAGAAATGCGAATTAATATAATATACAAAATACATATATATATTTTAAAAAGTAGTCATAGCGTTCAAAAAGAAAAATATCTCCATGATTTGTTGTTAAGTCCAACGATGATCACCTGTAACAAGAAGAAAACTATATTAATCATAGAATCAAGTCATACACAATAGCCTAACATATAAGTGGTCCAATTCAGAGATGCATTTTTCATATGAATTCCCTATTTATTTTTATCCAATCTCTATTTACCGTTTGTAAAATAAAATTAAATTTATACGCGTGATTTTACATTAAAAAATATAATTAATTAAGAAACAGAAAAAGTATAAATATTAAAATAAGTTACTACTAAAAATAATATCCTATTAATTATTATAAAATACTTTTAAACTACGTTAAATACAAAAGAAAAATTGCAAATTTAATAAAATACAATTATAGTAAAATATCTTAAAAAAGAAACAAGAAAAAAGAAATGACTGTAATATTTACTGAACATTAATCAAACTTCAAAATTTAATAATATGAAAGAATTTTAATATTTTTGAGTCTAACTAACTAAMAACTTATGCACCTTTTGGACAATTTAGACACAGATTTGATGAGATGGAATGGTCCATCATCTCCAATTACAACTACAAATTATTGACGAGCAAGCAAGTAATATAATAAAATATAAAATATGATTAGAGAACTATTCTCGATAGGTTCAAACTTGATGTTGAACCTTTGAAAATAGCTCAATAGTCTATGTAGTTGCCCACTTGATACCACAAATTTGTGGGGGCCTCTTCG
>NW_014569657.1:350602-351505 GCF_001313835.1 Polistes canadensis
ATATTTAAAAAGAGCAAATACACATACGTACCCACCCTCTCACTCCACGATTCTCTCACATACCACCAGGGTGCAAAGGCCTAAACTAGAGAGCATGCCCCGGGGCACCTCCGACACCCTAGTTCAAACGCGTGTTTTCTAAACTTATGAGAGTACGTACCAATGCTGTAATCGACTGCCAAGGCTAATAATTATTGCAAATATGACTAAGTCCAAAATACTAGTACATACTAGCATATATGCATACTAGTAATATACGAGTATATCAAAGTTTCCACAAATAAATGCGGCAACTGTACTATTGAAAACGATTTTATTATGAAAAAAAAAAAATTAGAAACATTTAATATATTTAAATAGAAAAATACAACCATGTGTATTCTTTATATCACACCTAACTCTAGGTGTGCTATATTAAGTAGTACTCTAAGTATAAAATAATGCATTTATTAAAAATTAACACGAAACGATGTACAGTACACACTACCTAATACGCACATACAGGTGTAAAGTACATCGTGCAATCACTAGCACAATGACAGCCGCCAATAGGGGGAAATACTTAAAATTAAACCTATACTAACCGTTTCTCACCCATACGAGTAGCACCTGGGCACACGCAAAGATGAGAACGCAAAAAGTATAGGGGGGAGAAACGGGAGATTAGTATATTAAAAGCTGAAAATCCTGATCTAAAAAATATGATTAAACACACATAAATACACAAATACATTTTAATAAAAATTCATCTAAGCGACTAAGGACTCTACAATTTATGTGATAAATAATAACTTTTAARATCTTTAAATATCTTTGATAATATATTTCAAAACCTCGGACGACTCCTTTGATTAAGTTGGCTGTTCTAATAAAAGAACTGGGCTTTGAGCCACCACTTAACTG